>NC_030677.2:166276635-166581657 GCF_000004195.4 Xenopus tropicalis
CGACAAACAGTGGGCACCCTGGCATATATAGTGTGAGAATGGCAGCATTTTAAATTTAAACCAATAAAATTCAATGGATAAAATCTGATTGGCTGTTAGTGGTCCAACCCACTTTTCCTGTTTTTGAACTGCAGTCCCCCAGTGACAAACAAAGTTTCGGGACACAAGCCTAAAAATTGTGGGACTGACAGCATTTTACACCTCACCATTGAAAGTAAATAAGTGAAATGTGATTGGCTGTTGGTGGCTCCGCCCACTTTTTCTAACTTTGAACCGCAAATACCCAGTCACTAACTTTGGAAAGAACCCTGGAATTAATACTTAAATAATGGCATCAGTTTAAATATAAACCAATGAAATTGAATGGGTGGAAATGGATTGGCTGTTGGTGGCTCCTCCCACTCGTTCTAACCCTGAATATGTAGTCATCCAGTGACTGACTGTGTAAAGTTTAGGAACCCTGACATAAATAGCAGCATTTTAAATTTAAACCAAAAAAATTCATTAGGTGAAGTCTGATTGGCTGTTGGTGGCTCCACCCACTTTTAAAACCTAAAAATGCAGTCCCCTAGTGAACCTAGTGTTAATACTGTGAGAATAGTTAAAATCTGATCTGGCTGTTGGTGGCTCCACCCACTTTTTCTAACTCTGAATCGCAGTTACCTGGTGACTAGCTCTGCAAAGTTTGGGGACCTTAGTATTAGAATGGCAGCAGTTTAAATTTAAACGTATGATGTCTAGAGGTGAAATCCGATTGGCTGTTGTTGTCCCCGCCCACTTTTCTAAACTTGGAATGTAATCACCCAGTGACAAACTGTGCAAAGTTTGGGGACCCTGACATTAAACATGTAAGAATGGCAGCAGTTAAAATTTGGTAAGGTGATAGGGTGATAGACACTTTTCCCCAACCTTGTGTATGAAGTCACCCAGTGACTTTGGGAACCTTGGCATCAAACTAATAAAATAGTAAAAAAAAATTTTCTTAATATTGTAAATACGTGAAAGTGGCTCCGCCCACTTTTTCAAAACTAAAACTGCAGTCCCCTAGTGACCTACTGTGCAAAGTTTGGGAACCCTATCATCAAATCAATAAAATTCAGTAGGTGAAATCTGATTGGCTGTGGTGGCTCCGCCCACTTTTCAAAACTAAAACTGCAGTCCTCTAGTGACCAACTGTGAAAAGTTTGGGGACCCTGGTGTTATTACTGTGAGAGTTTCTCCAAGTGTGGAGAGTTTGGGTGTACCCCTAAAACTGTAGGAGGAGTAGGGTTTAGAAAATGGGGGGCGCTAAGAAGAAGAAGAAGAAGAAGAAAAAGCGGAAGAATAAGCTGAAGTGGAAGAACAGTGGGTTGGGTTTTTCAACCCAACATAATAAGAATGTATATTTATTGCCTCAAAGTGTCAAAGTTTATAAGTGTCTCTCAGTGATTATTTTTCAAATATTTCTATCTCTAGAGCTTCCTTAACAAAATTATACCTAATTCACAGTGTGTGATTATTGCCCTAAATGTTGAAATGATTAGATGTTTTTCCTAAACATGTCAGTATCATCCCATAGACTTCCTACCGTTATGTGTGGGGGAGAAAGGTTTATACAATAAATAGAGACAAGTACAGATTAAACTTTTAATTTCAGTAAAACAACACAAAACACACTCCCACCCATAAAAGTGGTGCATAAGGCGCAGACATTTGAGTGAGTATGGCACCACTTCTGGGCTGCAGCGCACACTGTGCCAATAACGGCGTTGGCATTTGATTGAATTGGTGCAAGTTGGTAGTGACTATTGACACTTCCCGCTAGTGGAACCCTGAAAATTAAATCATTTAAGGCAAAACTTTACAAAAAGCACAGGTAAAGTAAAATACTGTTCTAAAAAGTGAGACACATTAAGCCCTGCATGTCGCAAAGTATTATGTTAAACTATCTACTAACTCTCATGTTTTAGGTATTATTTATTATATCTCCTACTCTCCATTCTTGTTTAAATGGACAGTATACACCTTTAAAACACCCTTGCTAAAAAAGCACAATAAATAAGACTTGTGTTGAAATTACATTCTGCCTATTAAATCGTATAAATCGCATTTTCCAATTTTTTTTTGCCATTATAAAGCACTAATTTAATGTTCAGCTATGACTAAACTCACCTCCCCCTTCCTTCCTTTTATGAACAAAATTCTTCCTTATGTAGCCCTTGTAGAAGTGGATAACATTCACTCTTCTTGCAATCCAGCAGACCCTGAACACCCTTTGCTTATTTGAAAGGTACTGGGAACTGGGATTTATATAGTGGACACTGAGGAGCACACCTCAGGGGAATTCCACTAGAAAAATAAATCACACACAGTTTTGCAGCAAAGATAAACTTTATATAAAAGATGAAATAAGTAAAAACTGTAAATGCAACAATATAAACCCTGCTTGGGAAATCCAAGTGGATTAGCCAACTCCAGGCTCAGTCTCTTCCAGGACACAGTCCCACACTCCTCTCCTGATGGAAATACCCTTGTTCAGTTCAGTCTCTTGCAAAGTCCTTTCCCCAAGAGCTATTTAGTTTCCCCAGGTAGCCCTACCTGCCCCAAAGTACTTTCCCTTTGAATAGGCAGTTCCCATGTAGCAGGCACTCAAGAGACACTCGTCCTCACACTCTGTCAGATGGATCACTTACTGCATGGAGGTAAAGGCATCCAACAGCAGCTAAGCAGAACTCTCTTTATATGGCTGCAGCTCGATGCATCTAACAAGCAGGGCACTCTGCAGCCCTTTGCAGTGTAACTCAGTGTAGCTCCTCCTGCTCTGGTTCTCTCTGGCTGGCAGTGCAGCAGGGGGTCCTTTTATAACCTACTGATGCAACCTGTTGTTTTGCCTCCAAAGCCAGATACTCCCTGGGTCCCCCTCCTCTTCCAGAAATGCACTGGGGCTCCCAGCCAATCAGATTTTTCTCCAGTGTGTAACTGGGCTGGAAGATGTCACAGACAGAAGAACAGGGTAAAGAGTCCTCCCAAAGCAGAAGCCTTTGAGCAGCTCATTATCAGGGGCTTCTCAGTGAACTGGTAATTATCATATCATGATAATATCATTATACATATCATATCATTCATATATATTATATCATTATAATATATCATATCATTATAATATCAGCTCCCCTAAGGTTCTGTGGGGATTAGGAAGTTTCAGAAAGTGCTTAAGTGAAACTTGCTTCATATTTTTGTTTAGTGCCAGAAACAACAGAAATCATAAATGTTTCTTAATTAAAACAATAGGCAAAAAGTATGTTCAGCACAAGCCCTATTCTTTCTGTTCATGTTGAAAAGGGCTATATACTGTCCCTTTAACTGATTCTTTACAATATTAACCCCTTAGGATTCTTTCCATGTATTTCTACAAAATCGTAAGACACAGGCCCATCATTTACAAAGTGCAGGTCAGGGTGCAAAGTTGTTGCACCCTGCCCTTCATTCTCCCCCAGGGATGCAGGTGGAGCACAAAGGCTTTCACTCTTACTATGAATACCATTAATACAGCGCAGTATTCATGAGGGGTGAGCTGGGGTTGGCACATAGGCAGGAGGTACGGACAAGGCTCGCTTGCACCCAGTGCTTTGCTCTGCATTTTTAGTCCTGCAGAACGCAGCAATGTCCTGGTCTGGACACAAATGCAATGAATGAAAACTAAGGAGCCTCATTTTGTGCCCCTTACTGCTCTGCCACTTGTTTTTTCATACCTTATTTTTTTTTATTACATGTTTCTTCTTTTTTTCTTTTGTTTTTCCCATTTCTTTTTTTTTCTTGATCTCTCTCCATGGACCTCCTTTGGTTTGAGCACTCCAGTGACTTATTACAGAGATCATGTAAAGCAGTGGTTCTCATCCTTCCTAATGCCGCGACCCTTTAATACAGTTGCTCATGTTGTGCTGACCCCCAACCATAAAATTATTCCTAAGACCATCGGAAATATGTGTTTTCTTAGGCGACCCCTGTGAAAGGGGTCCCGGCCCACAGGTTGAGAACCTCTGATGTAAAGAAATAATACTGGCTGGTGGCTGTAAAATAGATTCAAATTACCATTTTGTCCAAGTTAAAATGAATAAAGGGGAAGTTGTAGCATTTAGTGTATAAGTGATAGCAATGTATGTTTATGTGTGTCCAACAGAAATGAATATTGCTTGTTGGTTGGTTCTTCCTGGAGGCATTCTGTAATGATCCAGTGGATGATGTTTACAAATATGGAATAATCTTGAAATGACTGTATCTATTATTACTGTAGTATTTAAATCAAGGATGCTGTGTGGGAATCTAGCATTGTGCAAGAGGCAGACTTATATAGGCCCTTGATTACTGCCTTTAAAGGAGAAGGAAAGTCAAAATCTATTAAGCACACTATTAAATAATACTACTATTGCTGTGTAAAAACGCTATATTCCTGGCTTGCCTAATGAAGGATTTACAGAGATACACATACTAGAACCTACATACTTGTTTCAGTGAACGGCGCCGCCATCTTGTCCAGCATGTCTGTATGGGCTGAAAAGCACAAGCCAGCCGGCTCACAAACCAGCCCCCCCCTCCAATCGAATCAGCTACCGTTCACCCACCCCCCATCCCCTACCAAAAGCTTAAATAGCCAGGTATAGGATCCTTATTCAGAAACCCATTATCCAGAAAGCTCTGAATTATGCGGGCATTATCTTCTATAGACTGCATTTTAATCAAGTAATTCAAATTTTTAAACCATATTTCCTTTTTTGTAATAACATAACAGTCTTTGAGATTTCTTTCAATGCTCACTCAGAAAAAGAAGTTTATTGATGTGGTGCACCAAGCATAGACTAGCAGTACAGCTTTCATCAGCTTCTGACAAAATTGACCCCTCCCTCTGTATAATCTTTCTACCCTTGATTAAACATAATTATCATAATTAATTACATATTAATATCTTAGTTGTCTCATTGGTTAACACATTAGTATGCAGCATAAAATATGGTTAAGCGTCATCTGTGGTAGGGCAAGATGCCCAGAGAAACAGGACTTCATCTTTTCAGTTTCCATTTCCCTACTATCTTAGCCCAAAGTCGTTGGACATCCTGATCATAACACAATATTCTGTTTAACAGAACATTTGCAGTGACTTTTCAGACCTAAAATATTTACTACTAGGCATCTTATTTAGGTAAAAGGTTATCTGAGCCATTTTTTTTGAGCAATACAAGCTCAGACCTACCAAGCAAAGCAAAAATCAACTCTAACAGAAAAAAATCAATCATGATTAAGGGCAAAACAATCCTATAGGGTTTATTTAATGTTTTAAATATTTTTAGTAGACTTAAGGTATGGAGATCCACATTTCTGAGAGAACCCCTATCTGAAAACCCAGGGTTCCAAGCATTCTAGATAAAGGGTCCTATCATTGAAGCTATCATTATACCTTAAGCATTGCCTCCTAAATGAACCAATATGAAGACCAGATAGCCCTATGTTGTACAGAGTAGGAATGACGCTGGCAAGTCAGTCTAGCTCCCTTAATGCCACACCATATTATTTTGAAGTCCTTAAATGGCAGGCTCATACAAATAAATAAAGGCCAATAGAAGGCATAGTAAGTAAAATCAGCAGCTTTACTGAGGGTTAAAAGGGGATGCTGTTATGGAAGGGATACATTTTATATTAAAACGACAACATAAAAGTATCATCCTATTATTATCAGCAACTGTCATTCTTTATTGGTGTCTGTTATTAAAATGCAACACCAGATGGCGCTTGCAAACTGTCAGAATTCTGTGGTACTGCATTAGTATAGGGACAACTTAAGTTCTGGCATCTTTTACTTTATCCTAATATATGCAGGTTAGTAACATGGATAGTATGTAAACTAGACACCAGAAATCAGGCTCTCCCTGTACAAATGCAGGAATGTATAGTATAGTATAGTATAGTATGGTATACATTGTATAGTATCATTAAACATAACCAACTAATGGTACTATACAGTTAATAATCGAGGTGCGTAACAGTCCCTTACAACAAACATATGGTATATAGCCAAAAGGTTTACCTCACAGACATAATTATTGCAGAAGCAGATCCTGCAACTGCTAGGGCCCCAGGACAGGGCTGCCATCGGGGGTAGAGGGGGTACAATTGTGCCGGGTGAAATGCTCTTCCATAAGTGAGCCCAGCTGCGTTGCAAGCGTTACACAAATTGCATAAGTTTTGTATAAAGTTACGTAACTTCCACAAAAACTGCTTAGAAACAAAAGACAATGTAGAGAAACATGACAGGGGGAGGCAGGGGCAAACTCCACTGACAACCAATAAATTAAAAAACTTAAAGAGGAATTATACCCCTGGGCACTAAAAGCCTTGACTATCACTGCCTGACCCCCCTCACCATTCCCTTATCGCATAGTTCCTAAGTTTAAACTCTGTCCCTATCGCTAACCCCTAGTTATTACCACATTAATTATTTTTACTATTTTTATGAAGTACTTCTAATTAGTTATTGGGCCCCACAGCAAGATCATTGGACACTTAAACGTATGCAGTTTATGTAACTTATTCAAAAACTTACATAACTTCCATATAAAGCCATGACAGCCAGAGCAGGGTTTTTTTTTCATTCTGTTTTTATTCAGATTTTAAAACAAACAGAAGGTATTGAAATTAAGTTCTAAAATTGATTACACAGCAAACTTAGTTAGAATCATGGAAATATTGTGAATTTTTGAGTATATGTTGTTAGTCAGAGTCTCTATCCAATCCAAGTGGAAGATGTAGTGCAGTTTATGTTGTACCAAGGTAATAAGTAAAAGTATTTGAGAGCCATTAATGTAAAATAGCCTTTGTAGCCACTGCGACCAGTCGCTGGGCTAGAGCTTTTTATGGAAGCATGGCTGGCTTGTGTATTGGAACAAAATTTGCTGAAGCTAGCTCAAGACACTGTGACATTCAGAGTTTTACCTGATAGATCTTTCCAGTAGCTGCCAACCTCCCCCCAAAATTGTTGTATATTCATGCAGGACCAAAGGCAATGTGCAAGATCTGATATGGGGTTACCACATTTTAAGCGTTTGTCCGAAGTTTGTTTCTTGTTTTTTGGTATTTACTGGCTGGTCGGCATTTCATAATATGGGTATGATATGTGAGGATGCCATGTGCATCTGTGTGTGGAATTAGGCCACCCATCTTGTGAGATTAGTGCTAGGGTTGTCGGTGCCAATAGTAGTTCCTATATGTCGAGAGGTAGATTTCACAGTTTCATATTGTGTCCGTAACATATGTCAGGGGTTGTTTTTGTCTTTATCAGTTAGTTAAGATAGCATCTGTTTGCTGAAATGTAGTAGTTGTGACAGAGGAAAGCGTTATGTAGGAAAGGATATTTCTTTATCAAGTCAGAAAGGGGGTAGCATTGGTAGATTATCTGTGGTTCAAAATAGTGTGTTACATGTACATTTCCTGTCCATTTTATGTGTATGGAATTATGGGGAGAAAGGACGTATATTTTGCGTATTGAGTGCCAAGTTTTATAAGTATGGATGAAAACTGGGTTATCTTAAAGGGGTGGTTCACCCTTAATTTAACTTTTAGTATGTTATAGAATGAACAATTCTAAGCAACTTTTGGACTTCATTATGTATTTCTTATAGTTTTTGAATTATTTACCTTCTTCTTTAAACTCTTTGTAACTTTCAAATGGGGGTCACCAACCCCGGCAGTTTTATTGTTATTGTTACTTTTTATGAGTTTTTTTTCAATTCAGTCCCTCTCCTATTTATATATCAGTCATATTAAATCTCCTGTCTGCCCAGTAAGGGTGTAGGTGCAAGCAGGGTCGGACTGGGCCACCAGGGCCCACTAGGGCCGGGGCGCACTGGGATTTTTCCTGGCGGCCCAGTCCGACCCTGGGTGCAAGCACACGGAGAGGGGTGAGCACAGGTGGCGAGTGCGAACAGAGTAGGTGGGGGAGAGTGCAAGTGCTCAGGGGGGTGAGGGGAAGTGTGAGTTTACAATCTTTAGATAATAGGGGTATTATAGCATTTGGATTTTGTAGAGAAGTTTTTGAAAAAAAATCAATTCTGCTTAGCAAGATTACATTGGTTTTAAGCCATTTGTGTGTTTCTTGTTCTGTCTGATTAATGGAGTGTCTGATGAGGCATTCCAGTCCTTGTGGTTGGTGTATAATAATGAAAGGACTTCTAATTTCCCCAGGTAAATTTGAAAGCCTGCTATAGTACCAAAATCTGGTATTTTCTTTTAAATTGTTTAAAATTCAGTTTTTGGCTCGTTAACAAAGAGAAGAATATCATCACAAAATGCTATGAGTTGGTGTTCATCAAACTGAATGTCTCATCAGCGAGGAGGTGCCTAAGTAGGGGATCTAGCACCACATTAAAGAGTAAGGGGGAGAAGAAAGGCAGCCTTGTCTGGTTCCACGTTGGGACTGTAGGGTTTAAATGTAGTGTAAACTCCACCGAGCCCTAATAAACTGACTGTTAATTAGCACTTTAAACAATTGAACTCTTTATATGAACTGCTTATTATAAAGTAACATCAGCCATTTATATTGCACATACAAGGTTTGTGTTGCTGGGGGGCCCCTATAAATTAATTGGTTTCTGATGGTGGCCCTGCCCCAGGAGGTATATGGGGCCCAGTGGGGCACAGATTGATATGCAGTTTAATAAAGGATATCTTATTCCCAATGTTCAGAGAGTCCTAAAATCATATTTTTGTTGTGGGGCCTGCTAGCTTCTATTTATGTCACTGGCGCACCTCGAAACAGGTTCCACAGCTTGGGTCATGTGGAATTCAAATTAAATACAGACACTTCAAGTGAAATACTTAATTGCTATCATAGTCCTAGAAAGTAGTTCTACCCCTTTAACCAGTACATTAGCCTGGGTGATGTTTGCCTACCTGCCTCCTCCAGGTCATTCCACATGTTAACTCCTGCGTTCCCATGTGGTGGAACACACAAAAAAAAGCCACTGCACAAAAATAAATCTATGTAACTTAGTTCTCTGAACACTTTTAAAATTTACATTTATTTTCTATCTATAGCAGGTTTTTGTTGGTATATACAGTATTTGCAGTTTTACCCCAAATTTAATTAAAAGCTATGGGTTACTCCACCTCAGTATACTTAGTGGGGGTCATTGAGAAATGCCAACTTGGATCTGAAGGGTTCTGGGAGCATTTTGGCTCTCTGAACTCTGTACTCTCCCCCATTCTGCAACCTGTTCCTGGTGTGATGATTCTATGCATTTCAATTGAGTAAACTATGGACAGTGGGTGACCTATTACTGTGGGTGACCAGATGAGGGGGCTAATTTCATAGAGACTTCTCAAATATACAGGTGAGTTTATATGTATGTTCATTGCCCAAGCAGAAGGGCAAGATTGCCAAAGTGGCATAAGGGCACTCTCCTTAGTGCTCATTTAGGCAGCACTTTTGCCAGGGCAAATGGCACCTGGGGTCAGTTCAAAAATACGGTGCAAGGTGCACAGCCTAACCACCTTCTCATGCCATAGTGCAGGCAGTAAGTACATGGGCCCCATTGCTGCCTTCAGACTTTGTGGCTACATTCCTTTACCCGTACTTTTTGAATAGAGTGCTACCGAATGCAGAGAGCAATCTATTTAGGGTTATAGGTCTCAAAACAGAGAGCAGAGACCTGTAGTAATTCTACAATAGCAGAAGGCAGTGTGCATTGCACCTATTTTTGCACTTCACAGATTGGTCATTTCCTGCATTTTCACTGCCCTGGAGGTCTTAAATGACCCCTAGTGTATTTTATTACATAACCACATAATACTGCTAGTACAGGGCCTTTGGCTTAACTAAGAAACCTAATATGGGAACTAAATAAAAGAGGTGTATAAAAAGTTCATAGACCATTAGGGGGCGCTGATACACTTTGAGAAACTCGGGGGCATTTACTATTGCTTGTTTTTTTTAGTCTGGGTTTTTTGCTACAGAAAACCTCATTTTATCGCAAAAAAAAACAAATTTATCACAATTTAATATGCGACAAAACAGTAGTAAAAAATACGCCAGCTAAAACCTGTCACGTAGAAGTCAGTGGCAGATATCCTTTTTACAGTTGAAAGATCTTTCTTTGCTTTAGAGGTTTTAGAGGTTTTCAGGTTTTTTTGACTCTGGCTTTTGTGTGACAATATGAAAAAGTCATAGTAAGTTAGGTTGAAAAAAAACATACATCCATCACGTTCAACCATAATGCCTATATATAACCTGCCTAACTTCTAGTTGATCCAGAGGAAGGCAAAAAACCCCATCTGAAGCCTCTCTAATTTGCCGCAGAGGAGAAAAAAAATTCCTTCCTGACTCCAAGATGGCAATCGGACCAGTCCCTGGATCAACTTGTACTAAGAGCTATCTCCCATAACCCTGTATTCCCTAACTTGTACTAAGAGCTATCTCCCATAACCCTGTATTCCCTCACTTGTACTGAGAGCTATCCCCCATAACCCTGTATTCCCTCACTTGTACTAAGAGCTATCTCCCATAACCCTGTATTCCCTCACTTGTACTGAGAGCTATCCCCCATAACCCTGTATTCCCTCACTTGTACTGAGAGCTATCTCCCCTACCCCTGTATTCCCTCACTTGTACTGAGAGCTATCTCCCATACCCCTGTATTCCCTCACTTGTACTGAGAGCTATCTCCCCTACCCCTGTATTCCCTCACTTGTACTGAGAGCTATCTCCCATACCCCTGTATTCCCTCACTTGTACTGAGAGCTATCTCCCATAACCCTGTATTCCCTCACTTGTACTGAGAGCTATCTCCCATAACCCTGTATTCCCTCACTTGTACTGAGAGCTATCTCCCCTACCCCTGTATTCCCTCACTTGTACTGAGAGCTATCTCCCATAACCCTGTATTCCCTCACTTGTACTGAGAGCTATCTCCCATAACCCTGTATTCCCTCACTTGTACTGAGAGCTATCTCCCATAACCCTGTATTCCCTCACTTGTACTGAGAGCTATCTCCCCTACCCCTGTATTCCCTCACTTGTACTGAGAGCTATCTCCCATAACCCTGTATTCCCTCACTTGTACTGAGAGCTATCTCCCATAACCCTGTATTCCCTCACTTGTACTGAGAGCTATCTCCCCTACCCCTGTATTCCCTCACTTGTACTGAGAGCTATCCCCCATAACCCTGTATTCCCTCACTTGTACTGAGAGCTATCTCCCCTACCCCTATATTCCCTCACTTGTACTAAGAGCTTTCTCCCCTACCCCTGTATTCCCTCACTTGTACTGAGAGCTATCTCCCCTACCCCTGTATTCCCTCACTTGTACTGAGAGCTATCCCCCATAACCCTGTATTCCCTCACTTGTACTGAGAGCTATCTCCCCTACCCCTATATTCCCTCACTTGTACTAAGAGCTTTCTCCCCTACCCCTGTATTCCCTCACTTGTACTGAGAGCTATCTCCCATAACCCTGTATTCCCTCACTTGTACTGAGAGCTATCTCCCCTACCCCTATATTCCCTCACTTGTACTGAGAGCTATCTCCCCTACCCCTATATTCCCTCACTTGTACTAAGAGCTATCTCCCATACCCCTGTATTCCCTCACTTGTACTAAGAGCTATCTCCCATACCCCTGTATTCCCTCACTTGTACTGAGAGCTATCTCCCATAACCCTGTATTCCCTCACTTGCTAAGAATCCATCCAGCCCCTTCTTAAAGTTATATAATGTATCAGCCAGCACGACTGATTCGGGGAGGGAATTCCACAACTTCACACCTCACAGTAAAAAATCCTTTCCGAATATTTAAATGGAACCTCCCTTCTTCTAAACGGAGTGGGTGCCCTCGTGTCCGTTGGAAGGACCTACTGGTAAATAAAAGATTAAAAAGGTTATTATATGATCCCCTTATATATTTATACATAGTTATCATGTCACCTCTTAAAGGAACAGTAACACTAAAAAATGAAAGAGCTTTAAAGTAATAAATATATAATGCACTGTTGCCCTGCACTGGTAAAACTGGTGTGTTTGCTACAGTAAAACTACTATAATTTATATAATAAGCTGCTGTGTAGCCACGGGGGCAGCCATTCAAGCTGGAAAAAAGGAGAAACATAGCAGATAACAGATAAGCTCTGTAGAATAAAATAGTGTTTTATCTGTTATCTGCTATGTGCCTGTGCCTTTTCTCCTTGAATGGCTGCCCCCATGGCTACATAGCTGCTTATCTATATAAATTATAGTAGACTTTCTGAAGTAAACACACAACTTTTACCAGTGCAGGGCAGCAGCACATTATATTTTAGTTACTTTTATACACTTTCATTTTTTGGTGTTACTGTTCCTTTAAGCGCCTTTAAGCACCCTGGGAAATAAAGAATATGGCTAGCCCCATGTGAAATTTCAAAATGAAATATAAAAAATTCTGTTCTCTTCTGTGCTCTTTTGAAAAATGGATTTCAATGCAGGATTCTGCTAGAGAAGCAGAACTTATGTTTTTTAAAAAACAAAACAAAACATGTTTTTCCATGACAGTATTTATTTAAATGTAATTTATTGACTGTGCCAAATACTACATACGTTTTAATCTGACCTACGCAAGTCAATATTTATCACCAGGATCTGCAGTGCAGCCGCCCACTGACAAAATTCTAGTTAAACGTCTCTTCTCAGAAATCTCTTGGCAAAGGCCACAGGAAATAAGGTAGGTGTACTGAGAGTGGAAATGAGACAAAATGAGCTGCTAATTGCTATTCACAACCTGATCTAGTAACTCAGGAAAACATTTTAATATTAATTGAAATATTAATGTACTGCGTCAGCTAGTGAATCAGTATTGTCGTCAGACTTGAGCTCAGCCAAAGCACAGCTGTCAGCAGGCACAAACTGGCAATCTGGGAACTCTGACAAATGCCAAAGGGGCTGTTTGAAGCTGCCACAGACTGGTGCTTCACAGACTGGTGCTTATTGTTGGGCTTGAATTTACAGGGTCTATTTTGAATCTCAGTCCAGACATTGCTGTCAGATCCGGGGCCTTGGAGTTGTTGTTGAACTGCAGCTGAGAGAATCCTATAACTGACATGATGCAACTGGAATGATGCTGGGGTAGAAGGTGATCCACATTCTACTAATGCACAACACAAATGATCCTGAAAATATAATACAGCTCTGATTTAACAAACACTTCTTACGACTACTGGCAAACAGCATTTTTATAAATAAGAGTAGAAATGTGCAAAGTAAGCAAATATTGCCCTTATAACATTGCCATAAGGTATCCTAGCAGTCAAGCCCAGACTGGCAATCTTGTGACTCTGGCAAGTGCCAAAGTGACTGCTGTAAGATGTCATAGACAGTCAAGAATATGAATACAGGGTATTGTTTTAGGTAGCTAATGGCCTCTGGTGTAGCAGTGATCTGTCTCTTTTATACCCCTCCTAACAAAGTGATGGGGAAGAAAACAAAAGAACATGGGGATATAGGTCCCCATTGACATGGTTAGCAGATACAACAGATGTTAGGGGTGCCATAGAAATTAGGAATGTAGAAGCAAGTGATAATGTGAGGAGCTTGAGCTCTAACAATGATTGGAACAATGATTGGAATGGGGAACATGACATTTGTTTAGTACGGAAGGGTGATTAGCTATGTGATGTGTGATAAACCTATTAAATCAGCTAGACTCTGTCTGACTGAGTGACACTGGAGATTCAGAGTGGGCTAAGTGTAGTTATTAATTAGATAATCTTTGGTAATATTCCATTCATGCGCACAGAAATGATAAAAAACAGCCTAGTAGCCAAATTGCTAACTATCTGAATTATGAAAGGAAAGAACTGCAGCCTTTTGCCACAGAGGGATACACTCTGGTATCCAACAATCTGTGTACAACTGAGGTAAGTGCACAACTTTACTGGATACACACACCTCAGCAACGTGCCTTATCCCAGGAGGGGCAAGGATGTATTATGATAAGCTGTCCATTTCTTTTAAATTAGAAAGACAGGCATAAGTATTTGCTAATGATACCAGTAAGCACCAAATAACAAATAAGGCTTTAGGCCATGATGATGAAACATTATTAGAACAAATGCATAAAGCCGAAAAAGGGCTACTAATGCTTAAAATCATCCCTAAAGTCTGTTGACTTAGTGGGAAGTTGTCATTATATTTGCTCTCTGCAGCCCTGACACTGGGCAAAGAGTTAAGGTCACCCTGAAATTGTTCCGACAACAGAGCAGAGTACATCAAATTCTAATTGTACCTTGTGTTTTTTTCTTTGTGTCTAGATAAGCCTCTGCAAATAATGTTTCCGGTAACTGTACCAACTCTGTTTGCCATGTTGGGAGCAATTTCTTACAATTTTAGGACTGGACAAATGAAACATAAAGCGTTATACAGGTCATCTGAAAACCCGTTATCCAGAAAGTTCCAAATTATGGGTCCCATAGACTCCGTTTTTAATTAAATAATTCCCATTTTTAAAAATTATTTCCTTTTTCTCTGTAATAATAAAACAGTACCTTGTACGTGTCCCTAACTAGATATAATGTGAACTATCCTGCCAAAAGACAGGTACAATAAGTACAGATATCCAGAAGGCCGTTATCCTGAAAGCTCTGAATTACAGAAAGGCAATCTCCCATAGAGTCCATTTTATGTAAATAATTCAAATTTTTAAAAATGATTGCCTTTTTTTCTGTTATAATAAAACAGTAGCTTGTATTTGTTGGTAACTTGTTGGTTGCATGAACCCATATTTGTGGCAAAACCACAGCATTCTTCCTTATGTGGCTGTACTAACAGAGGTGCATGTCAGTGCCAAACACACATGGGACACAGCATGTTGTGTCCCAGGGGAGTGCAGGAATAAACGCTCATCAGTACTAGCCCTTACAATGTTGCCCCATGCGTTGTTCTCTTCTCCACCCCCACCTTTTTCTTTTACATCTATCATTTACCATTGCTCTCCTACCCTTTACCTTTTACCATTCCCCCCCCCTATTTCTTTGTTTTAAATCTGCACCAAATGCATGCCATTCTCTCCTTAGTTATTGTTACATTACATTCTTAGGGCCCTTGAGTCGGGTACCTGCTGGGCCCTGGGTAACCCATTCCAACTGTGCACAGGATGAAATGCAACTGATTCTTTCTAATGTGTCTGTACTGACACAGGCGCAAACACAGGTAGAACGCAGCATATTGGAGGCAAAACAATCCTATTGGATTTTTTTACTGTTTGCATTTTTTTGCAGACTTAAAGTGATCCAGATTAAAAGTAGATCTCTTATCCAGAAAACCCCAGGTCCCAAGTATTTTGTATAACAGATCCCATGCCTGCATTAGTTCGGAGTTCAAGTTCTTCCCCTCTTCTTTAGCCCACAAATGCAGGGGCATGCTTCCTATGGTAAGCTGTGCATTAAACACTAAGATTTTTTTATAATGGCAGACTGGCAAATGCCCTTTTGCTATGAAGCTAATATGAGCCCCCTGGAACCTGGACAACATGGACAATCTGCCACCTGGCTAATCTGGGCCCCAGTTTGTAGTGTATTTAAAAGTGTATTTAATGTTCATGGTCATCTGATCCCCCAGTGGGTATAGACCTAGGGGTGTACCCTCATGATAATATTTTCTATTTGCACACCCTGGTATAAACTATAGCTTTGTATGGATCTTGGGGTGCTCCAGGGTACAGTATAGGTACAGAGTGCTGTGCTTACACAGAACAGATATAGCGAGAAGAATACACAAAAATCCTTTCCCTTACAGGTAACTTTCCCTGCCTTGTTATAATTAATAGTGATTGTTGGTGATTATACTTCTGTGGATAGCAGTTTAATTAATTAAGCACCTGCGATTCAAGACTATCATTTACATGATTAGAGGTCTGTTCAGACAGGTGTTAGAGTGGCCAACATTTAAAACAATTAAGGCTAAATTAAGGGTTATAGTATTCAAGGCATTTTGATCATTACTACTGAGCAGAGTGACATCTAAAATGGAAATTACAGTAAGTACATACTGTGTGGCCAAATGGTATGAAAAGAATTACTGTTAATATATTGACTGCTTCTTATATCAACTTGCATTGTAACGCAGCACTGATGTCTGGTAACTATTTATGGATCCCCACATCCTGTTGCTGTTGGATGGGCCCCCACTGTCCCTGAATACATTATACAGTATACAAGTCACTGGTGTTCTGGTGTTTCTGAGTACTTAGAACAGGAGTGAACTGTCCTCTTTTTTGGCTTTCCTTACTTTCATTGTAATAAAATTCAGAATATGTGTTCATAAGTTACCAGAAGGTAGGGTTGATACCTACCCCCTTTAATACTGGTCACATAATGAATCCACATCCTGCCTGGCTAGTTAGCAATTAATTTAGATGCATGCTGCAGACTGAACTAATGTGCAGCAGGGCCAGAACTAGGGGTAGGCAGAAGAGGCAGCTGCCTAGGGCGCTATGATTAGGGGGCACCAGGAAGGAGCCTCTCCTGCCTACCCCTAGTCCTCCTTCTTTGTCATTGCCCCCTGCGCATGTGTGCCAAAGCGGGGGGGGGCGTGGTGGCCGACCGGGTTGCCTTGGGGTTCCCGGGTTCCCTGATGTGCAGTAATGCAGCATGCATCTAAGATAGAAACTAGCCATGCAGGATATGGATTTAATATGTGACCGGTATAAAGGGTGGAGGTGGTAACTCTAACAGAAGGCCAAGGGTAGCTACTCCTTGCCACACCATGCATGTACAGTACATATGTTGTATAGCAAAAACTTTTTATCTGTTCTTTCCTTTTCCTCTTTCCCTCTTCCCACCATTTTCTTTACCATATCTCCCCTTTCTGGGTGTATCTTTCTATGCTCTCTTCCTATCACATTCTCTGCCTTCCACACTACTCATATGTGCTTCTGTTTATCTCTTTTTCAGCCTCAGCCCCTATGATTTCTCTACGCACCCACTGCTTTTCCAAAACTCCCTAATCCCTCTTTATACATCTTCTCTTTTATTTCTCCTCTTCATTTTCTCATCTGTTTTCTGCTCTTATATCAACCTTCTCCTCTGATAATGCCTTCTGCATTTTTGTCTAGTTATGAAGATTATTATGGTTGACTTTCCATTATTAGCATATTAAATTCTCTTCACCGTCTGTGTTTAAGGGCTCTGGCATACGGGGAGATTAGCCGCCCGCGACAAAACTCCCTGTTCGCGGGCGACTAATCTCCCCGAGTTGCCTTCACCTGCCATCCCACCGGGATGGCGCGATTTCGTGCAAATCGCCGAAAAAGCCTCGTGAGTCTTTTTCGGCGATTTCCCGAAATCGCGCCGCTGTGTGTGCCATCCCACCGGCGACTTACATTGTCGCCGGTGGGATGGCAGGTGAAGGCAACTCGGGGAGATTAGTCGCCCGCGAACAGGGAGATTTGTCACGGGCGACTAATCTCCCCGTGTGCCAGAGCCCTAACAGACATGGAGAAGACCTGACTTCAGATTTTTGCTGACAGACCCCTTAACTTCTTTTCTTGCTTTTCTTGCATATTTTCCTTTCTTTATCTCTATTCTGTATTGTCTCTACACTGTTTGCAGTGATTCTATTGCTTGTCATACACTATCATTCTTTACTTTGTGACTTGACTTCTGTCTTGTCTCTACATTGTTTGCAGTGATTCTGTTGCTCGTCATACACTATCATCTTTTACATTGTTTTACTAATCCTCTGCCAACAGTTCTGCTTTGGAATATTCACACTACTGACCTATCTTCTCTCATTAACTCTGTAAAGGCTGTGACAGACGAAGAGATTAGTCACCGCGCAACAAATCTCCCTTGTCGCAAGCGACTAATCTCCCCAAAATGCCATCCCACCGGCTAGAATGTAAATCACCTGTGGGATGACATATGCAGCGCCGCAATTTGCTGAAGTCGCGGAAGTTGCCTTGAGAGGAAACTTGTACGACTTCGGCAAATCGCGGCACCACGTATGTCATCCCACAGGGGATTTACATTCTAGCCAGTGGGATGGCATTTCAGGGAGATTAGTCGCCGTCTGTCTCAGCCCTAAGGCTAATGCTCCATTGAGCAGTTTAGTTGCCGCCATAGATCTCTACTATTGCAGGCGACTAACCACTCCGTGGGACATCAGCCTGAATTCACATGCCCCTTTACAACCCTAGCACAATCATTCTTATAACCTTGGCTATATTCTTTAACATGGTTCTCTTTCTCCTTCTGTGCAAAAGCTGACATTCTCCACCAGGCACTATTTATTGGGCTGTTGGGGAGGGGCTGTTTGAGTCTTAGGGTTAAAAATGCCAGGGCCTATTTTGAATGCCAGTCCTAATCTGTTATCCACTATAAGTTTCTAATGTCTTGCTTCAGCTTTGACCTTTCAAAGGCCAAGACAGATTCCTTTAGTACACTCATTAACAAGGAAATATCCAATATATACAGGTCCTTCTCAAAAAATTAGCATATTGTGATAAAGTTCATTATTTTCTGTAATGTACTGATAAACATTAGACTTTCATATATTTTAGATTCATTACACACAACTGAAGTAGTTCAAGCCTTTTAGTGTTTTAATATTGATGATTGTGGCATACAGCTCATGAAAACCCAAAACTCCTATCTCAAAAAATTAGCATATCATGAAAAGGTTCTCTAAACGAGCTATTAACCTAATCATCTGAATCAACTAATTAACTCTAAACACCTGCAAAAGATTCCTGAGGCTTTTAAAAACTCCCAGCCTGGTTCATTACTCAAAACCGCAATCATGGGTAAGACTGGCGACCTGACTGCTGTCCAGAAGGCCATCACTGACACCCTCAAGCAAGAAGGTAAGACACAAAAAGAAATTTCTGAACAAATAGGCTGTTCCCAGAGTGCTGTATCAAGGCACCTCAGTGGGAAGTATGTGGGAAGGAAAAAGTGTGGCAGAAAACGCTGCGCAACGAGAAGAGGTGACCAGGCCCTGAGGAAGATTGTGGAGAAGGACCGATTCCAGACCTTGGGGGACCTGCGGAAGCAGTGGACTGAAATGGCGTGTGCAGGAAATGGGCTACAGGTGCCGCATTCCCCAGGTCAAGCCACTTTTGAACCAGAAACAGTGGCAGAAGCGCCTGACCTGGGCTACAGAGAAGCAGCACTGGACTATTGCTCAGTGGTCCAAAGTACTTTTTTCGGATGAAAGCAAATTTTGCATGTCATTCGGAAATCAAGGTGCCAGAAAGACTGGGGAGAGGGAAATGCCAAAATGCCTGCAGTCCAGTGTCAAGTACCCACAGTCAGTGATGGTCTGGGGTGCCATGTCAGCTGCTGGTGTTGGTCCACTGTGTTTTATCAAGGGCAGGGTCAATGCAGCTAGCTATCAGGAGATTTTGGAGCACTTCATGCTTCCATCTGCTGAAAAGCTTTATGGAGATGAAGATTTCATTTCTCAGCACGACCTGGCACCTGCTCACAGTGCCAAAACCACTGGTAAATGGTTTACTGACCATGGTATTACTGTGCTCAATTGGCCTGCCAACTCTCCTGACCTGAACCCCATAGAGAATCAGTGGGATATTGTGAAGAGAAAGTTGAGAGACACAAGACCCAACACTCTGGATGAGCGTAAGGCCGCTATTGAAGCATCCTGGGCCTCCATAACACCTCAGCAGTGCCACAGGCTGATTGCCTCCATGCCACGCCGCATTGAAGCAGTCATTTCTGCAAAAGGATTCCCAACCAAGTATTGAGTGCATAACTGAACATAATTATTTGAAGGTTGACTTTTTTTGTATTAAAAACACTTTTCTTTTATTGGTCGGATGAAATATGCAAATTTTTTGAGATAGGAATTTTGGGTTTTCATGAGGTGTATGCCACAATCATCAATATTAAAACACTAAAAGGCTTGAACTACTTCAGTTGTGTGTAATGAATCTAAAATATATGAAAGTCTAATGTTTATCAGTACATTACAGAAAATAATGAACTTTATCACAATATGCTAATTTTTTGAGAAGGACCTGTATTCATTATGCATATATTGCATATTCCATATCCCTTAGACATCTTTATTCTCTTACATATACCTGTAATTATTATTACTCAATATTAAGCAAAGGATAACTTATAAAATCCATCTCTTTACTTTCAAGCCCATCATTCTTCAATACCTTACTACATCTCCGTACGTACTACTTGCATTCTCATATGTTCCTGGCCATCTCCTTTATTCCTTTCAGAGCTAATGCATTTTCTCACCCACATGCACATTTATTTTTCTCTTGTTGCTCATTACCTATAACATATATGCAATCCTGCAGATGTTCTTTCTCAAGCTGTACTGGATAAACAACTAACCCTGCATGGAAGAATTTGGGAAGAAGCAAGTAAACTTCCTGCTTGTTGGTTAAAGACATTTACAGAAAAGTTAGAAAAGGCCCAAATGACAGGATTTCTCAAACATGAGTAATTTTAAAGAAAGGGGGCATTGGTGCATGGGGGTGGCCAGTGTCAGAGCTGTAGGTAGGTCTGAGGTATAATTGAAGGGTATAGTTATTTATGAACTTGATCATTTACACGCAGTCTTATTTATCTATGATTTGTAGTTGTTGAATTATTTTCTTTCTATTCTGCCAAATAAAAAATGCTCTCTTGGTGCTGGGGTTATTAATTCCCTCCAACAAGAAAGCAAAATTGTTAAACAGCGCCACTTGTTGCAGACTTGTTGCGTGTGAAATCACGGGTGACCTGTGATCTTTCACATGCCGTGGGTCACCCATGATTTGGTGGGGGGGGGGTGCAGGCACAAAGAAAAAAGCCAGTGGGCCCCGGCCCTGGCCCCATCCCCCCCATGCACTCCCACCAGCCACGAGTCTCCCTCCCCATATGCACTGAAGGTAAAATTACGTGTGCTCAGGGGTGGAGGTCAGACATGTCATGGGGGCCCCTGCGAGGGGTGTGAAGGCTGCGGCGGGGGCTCTTGGGGAGGTGCAGGGGCCACAGAGGCAGCAGCCCTGGTGGGCCCTGGGAAACCCATAAAGGTGTGCCACTGAACCTGTCGTTTCTACAATGGCAAATTGTTAACCCTTTTTGAATGTATTACCTGCAGAGAAACTGCCGGACCATCCTTACAGTTTTTTGCCTCCTTGATATTGTCTCTTCTCAACTCTATTGCCTGCTTCTACTACAAGCTGCTCTGTCCAACTGGAGGCCCGTGGGCCAAATGTGGCCCATCATCATTTTAATTGAATCCAGCCATCCAACATGCTGTATGATATATAATGGGCCCACTACATGTAATAAGGTGGCCGGCACTGCTGTAATGGATTCTACCAGCATTATGTTCTGCTATTGATCTTTCCCTGCTTTGTATCCCTACATCAGATTTGCTACAATTTGTATGATGAGCTAAATATGAATTTAGACTTTACCTATGGTTTCATTGTTGATGCAAAGGCCAAAAAAAATAGATCCTTTGCAGTTTTTCTCCAATACCATAATTAAATGGTTGGTGTGGTCTCTTTTAGTGTTTATTGGCATCATCTGTAAGTTTTGGAGGGGCTATTATTTTTAATGGATTACTGTTTGGTTAAAATTGATTAACATGTAATAATTTAAAATAAATATACATTCCATTTCTACTGTACAGTCCTGTATGAACAAGTAGCACTTTTAAATACAATTATCAATCCATTATTAAATTTTAGGGATCTTTTTGTTTTTCCAGTGTAGGCAAACAAACCCAACAATCCCAGCAAAACAGGCAGGAAAAAAGTGAACAAAAAAAGTAGTATATTTCCCAGGAACTGGAAACATCCCATCCGTAGGGTGTGATTATTTTTTTCTCCTCAGTTGATTAATAGGTAAATAATCTCCTCCCTTGATATGGATTTTAGTCATTTAATAAGAAAACACTCGTACCCTGAGGGTGAAACCACCCTTCCTTCCAATGTCAGCAGATGTCCTCTTGTCACCTGTACAGCCCATAAGTGAAGTTCATTGGGTAAATATTTGCATTGTCTTGCACTGGCTGACAATATCTTTTTCGTGTTGTCTCTAATGCACCACATTTATATTTCAGTCCTTCATTTAAGGCTTAAATGGGAAGTTCACCTATAAGTTAACTTTTAGTATGTTATAGAATAGCCAATTCATACAAACTTTTCAATAGGTCTTCAGTTTTTTACTTTTTATAGTTTTTAAAGGAACAGTAACACAAAGAAATAAAATTGTATGAAAATAATTAATGGTAAAAGTTGTGTGTTTGCTACTATAGTTTATATAAATACCCTGCTGTGTAGCCATGGGGGCAGTCATTCAAGCTGGAGAAAAGCTGCAGGTTACATAGCAAATAACAGAAAAATAGCATAGATTCCCATTGTATTCTACAGAGCTTATTGGTTATCTGCTATGTAACTTGTGCCTTTTCTCTTTTTTACAGCTTGAATGGCTGTCCCAGTGGCTACACAGCAGCTTATTTATATAAACTATATTAATCTTTCTGTAGCAAATACATAACTTTAATCAGTGCAGGCCAACAGTACATGATATGTGAATTACTTTAAAACATTTTTATTTTTTGGTGTTACTGTTCCTTTAAATTATTGGCCTTCTTCTTCGGACTCTTTTCAACTTTCAGCTTGGGGTCACTGACTCCAGCAGCCAAAAAACTATTGCTCTGTCAGGCTACAATTTTTTTTATATGGTTTTTTTTTAATTATTTCTCTTTCTATTCAGGTCCTCTCCTATTCTTATTCCAGTCTCATTCAAATTGTTGCCTGGTTGCTAGGGTAAATTGGACACTAGATACCAGATTACTGATGAAAATTCCATACTGAAGAGCTGCTGAACAAAAAGATAAATAATCAAAAAACCACAGAAAATAAAAAGTGAAAACCAATTGCAAATTGTCTCAGAATATCTCTACATCATATTAAAAGTTGATCTGAAGGTGAACAATTAACACTGCTTTTGTTGCTAAATTTCAACTGCTAGCTTTTCCTGACAGCCAAAGGTAGTCAGGATTTGTGAGAAGTTGTATTTCGAAAGTAAGCTGGCATACCCATAATCAGCAGGGTACCTTCTTTTTTGTGGGTAACCCTCAGGTTCCCAACCCGCTGCAGGACTCTAATGTCGCACACTGAATATGCTTGGTTTAAACCATCAATTGCTTTCATTCACTTTGTTGCCTCTCTCTAAACCCTTTCAAGTTTCTTGATGTATTTTGGATAGCCAGATGCCCTCATTTATTTGCTGACTTCGAGGCATGGCCTGGCCCACAACTTATACAATGGATTCATGTCTAAATATTTTTGACCTGCTTCCCACAAAGCAGGTTTTTTGTATTACTCAGGAAGTCAATTATGATTATGAAACCATGTCACAAAGTGTTAGAGATCTTTTTCCAATCAAACTAGTCTTACGGGTTTGGAGATGATTCCGCCTAATGCAAAGTACATATTTCCTTTTGCTTACGTAAATAAACTTCCTTACCTTCACTCTGCTATGTAATGAGGAGAATAATGTTGGATATTGTTTCTTTAATGTTTCAACTTGTTTCTATCTTTAAATGAAAATATTGTAGTTCAGTCTCATTGACATTTAGTTACATAGATAAGAGTAATTGGTCCTGATTGGTAAATCATTTAAGGTCCCATTATAATAATGGGGAGGATTAGCTAATTCATAAATGTATACTGATGTCCTAATAACTTCAGTCCCCTATATAGGTCAGCAAACAATATATCTGCTGCACTGTTGCTAGATGCCTGATAACATTTATATTTGCTATATATATGCTATTAAAAGCAGCATTTGCTTATACCTTTCTGGCTCGATCCGGACTATAAACACTGTTGTATAATTTCACTTTCCTCAGGCATTTACAGGTCTGTTAATGGGTTGGTTTCTGTTACATTGTTTCAAATGTCAGAGACACCGGGGCAGAGAAAGGACAAACACTGCTTTGAATAGTATTTACATTTATACATTTTACAAATAATTCTAAAACCACTAATCATGTAGAATTAATTGCATATATACAAAATGCTATTGTTGAATTGCCGTCCCTTTTAAATGTAGAAGAGGCATAACTAACCAGCTGTTTCTTTATAAATATGATCATACGAACTATAATAATCATAAAAATACAGAAAATAGTATCCCCAGCTGCAACATAGAATGCAAGAGAGCTGCTTCTGCCTGTACTGGTGCCTGAGACAACAGTACATTGAGGACTGGAACAAGGAGTTGGCAGCAGAGGCACTTGCCTAGGGCACAAGGGTGGGGGAGAACTAGGTACATACCTCTTTGCCTGCCTACTCAGGACCCTTGTACCCCAATGGCCCACTCATCACTGGTACCTCTCCCCAGCCCTGCAGATGTGCATTCCCATGGGCCATGACTGTGCACTCTTGTATGCATGCAAGGGTGGGCAAGGTGGCCGGCTGGATTGCCTAGGGAGCTTGGCTGGCTAGACTGGGCACTGCTTCTACAGCAAAGCAGCGGAACCACACACACTCCAATAACAGCACCTTAATAAATGTGCCAATAATAGTATGTATTTATGTATATTTGTATTAATATAGTGCTAATTATATACCCAGCACTGTACAGCAGAACAATAAATTAATAAAACAGGGGTCAGTACAATAATACAAATAAATACAATGTTCTGTTACTTTGAAGAATAAATGCTAAGTGTTAAAGAGACAAGCAGATGAAGGTCCCTGCTCCATAGAGCTTACAATCTAAGTGGGTGGATAATAAATACAGGATAGGAGGATATTTAGTGCTGCAGTGTACAGTGATTGTCACTGCTCTATTATAGCCATAATTGCATCTTATTTTATGTCAGTGCCCAGTGCCGCCACGGAGGCCCCCACCCCAGTCGCGGATTTCTCAGCTTCCAAGTATGCCTCCTCCACACCCTATGGCCGACACGCTATGTTCTTACAGGGCCAACCCTGCAAGTGACCTAAAAGGTATTTTAGTTTATACGAAAAGATTGTGGGAATTCAGAGACGGCATTCTTAATGTACAGAGCAGCAAGAAAAGGGGTTTATGGCAGGAAACAGCAGTAGGTATCGGTGGTGCGACCAAGCAGGTGTTCTAAGAAGGGCTGCAAAGAGATGTAGTGAGCTGCAGAGAAATGAACGGATTTGAATCTTATAAGAAGCAGTAACTGTTTGCTTTAAAGGAAGCATAAGGATTTCAAAAGTGAAGGAGCCTGTACTCTCTTGGATGAGAGGAGGAGAGAAGCAGAATTTAATACAGACCCTATTGGAGGAGATGGGAGTTAGGGTAGGCCAATTATTATCAGGTTACAGTAGACTAGGCAGGATAGGATAAACATGCGTGTCCTAAATGGATCTTGTGAAAGAAAGGGACAGATTTGCTCAAAATTGAGAATTGTTTGGGTATGTCTTTCCTTTCTGCCTTTTCTTTTTTTTTTCCTTTCCTTCTAATATATTTGCATAATGCTGCAGTATGCATATGGAAATTCGAAAAGCCCTAAATATAACATAGAAAAAAATCAATAGAAAACAGAGAATGAAACAGCCCCCCCCCCCATCTCCCTAAGGCTAGGAGCAGCAGGTTCAGACTGGGGTGTGTGAGGCCCACCAGGGCTGCTGCCCCAGAGGCCCCCACATCCCCTTTGGGGCCCCTGCTGTCTGCCACTCCCCTAGTGGCAACCCCCATCCCTCCGCTGCACCCAGAGCCACTGCATCAGTCCTAGTGCAGACACACTAAGCAGGTTTCCACATCCCATCCTTAGTGTACTGTCTCTTGCTTATTATTAATTTTAAAGCCCAGTAGGTGTGATAAATATGTGGCCATGCTGTCACCAACTGGCTAAGAGATAGGGTATGTACATACTGTATGTGCATGTTTTTTAATTTCTTGCACTAAAGGAACTAAACAAAGGTTTAACTTCAAGGTATGGTGGGGGGGGGGGGGTAAATATACAAGGATGACTTATTGCTGTGGCCTAGTGGGTTCTAGCTTATAGGTAATCCTACTTATCTCAGCTACTGAGTGGAAGTGACATGAATATTCACCTTGGCACCATAATGCCTTGCATGTGAGATTTGCTGTCTGGCCTTAGCAGCTGTTATTTAAGTTGATCTTAGGCCACTGGTCACTGCACAGTGATAATGTATGGTGTCACATGGGCACCACAGTGACCCCTACTTAGCTGCTCTACCCCCTTTACCCCCTCAGTGGGAGTAAGTTTATCCCCATTAGCAGAATCCACATACACACACGTGCCCATTCTGTAACTCACTCAGCTGTGTGACTATGCAAAGAATGGCAGCTCCTGTCTGTGAGTCTGTCACACTGTGGAGCATGCACACAAAACGTTTTTACAAGCAATTGCTTGACTTCCCAATGCAATGACTTTCACAATAAAATTAATTACGGAAAACTCAGCTATCATTGTTTGCTGAGGGAGGTAGAGAACTGCTTCTGTTTGCTGAAAAACTGTCACCTTGACAGCCAGCTGCTTGAAATGTAAAAATCCCACCACACCCCTTCCTAAGAACACCCACAATAAACAGTACAACCCACTAAATCCACAAGTCAAAACATATGCTTTGCAAACTAAACTGCGGGCGCTGTAACTCTGATACACAAACAGATGCAAAAGAGTTGCCTACTAATAACTCATATATCCATTATGTCAATTTTGTTTCCTTTTCTCCTCAGTTTAAGAGATACTGACAACAGAAATTGAACTTTTTACATCTATCATAACACTGATCTTTGCCTGATATTTATAATTTTGTCCAATGGTTTTATATTTGTCCAATGCTTTTTCATATTTGTGCAGCAGTAGTCCCTTAGCGTTAGAAACTTTAACTGACAGGCTGAGAAGGGACAGTCAGGTTGGCAAAACAGTCAGGTTGGCAAAACAGTCAGGTTTTGCAGCCCTATCATCAGCCCTATCATCAAAAACATGACCTATAGGGAACTTTTTATGTAGATTCATATTTTAAAAAGTCGTTTTTTCATGTCAGTATCACTTTAAGGCTAATGTCCCATGGAGAGACTTAGTTGCCCACAATAGATCTCTGCTACTGCCTTTCTCTGAATTGCCTTTCCACTGGCAACAAAGAGAGTCACGAGAGCAAAATTTCCTCCTGCAGCCAACTTTGTACAACATTGGAAAGCCGAAGCACTGAGGGCAAGCACTGACGTATAGATACTTGCTCGGGCCCGGGTGCAGGATGTGCAACTGCCCACCCCTATAGTTTGCACATGTGCAAGAAGAAATTTCCTCATTTCGCTGCTCTGGCGGGCCCCGAGGGGGGTGTGGACCCAGGTGCAATTGCACCCCTGGTAGTTATGCTACTCAGGGGAACTGCATGTGTTCTAAAACATCAGACATAACTGTGGTGGGCACCACATAGCAAACAGTTGCAGTGTCTCTGTGGGAAAAATGCTGCATTATAGGTAAAAAAATATGCCAATTTGCATCCAAATTTGCACACGGACTCTGAATTCAAAAGGGAAAATAAAAAAGTTCAGCAGCCTTTTAAATTAATTTCAATTATTTAAATTATTCAAGTTCCCCTCAAAAGAACCACAACTGATAAAGTGAGTAATCAGCAAAAAACAGACTTTCTCAACATTGTTAACCATTTCCTGTTTTTACATTGTTTTTGTATAATATGTAAGTTAAGGGTGGAAGTTCTATAAATTGCAGATTTGCATTGTGTTTTGACAAGGCTGGCACAAGTTGGTGTTCATCTGTCCAAGAGTTAGGATACCAGATCATGGAAAAAACAGTAATGCTTCTAGAATATCCAGCCAACAGGGCTGTACTGATTGCAGCTTGCATTTATTAGTAGTTTCCCTGATTTTCCAAATGAGCTGTTTTCACTCTTTGATAAATAGGCTGTATACAAGGGAACTGAGAGCAGTGAAATTTATCTCTCTCAGGAATTTTGTGGTCACAGCCTTATTGCACCCCTGCCTAATGGTTTAAAATTTAATGGTGAGCACAACTTTCCCTTTTTTTGCTATAGTTTATACAGGTGCAGTGGCCAGCTCTATGTTGTAGCTCCCACCCTTCTCAGCTACAGTCAGGTGATCCCAGTGGAGCCAATAAAAGGCCAACCATATGGGGGTTTTAACCTTGAAAGCAACCAAGTTGCTGGTAAAACTCAGTCCCTTTGTTAAATGTATATCAAAAGTAGTAGAATTCTTAATGAATCGCATAAGTCACTGTTGGACTGGCCAGACTGGGAATGACTTTGACATAGTTGGCCAGCTTGAAGTATATTGCAATATATGGACAAACAACCCCTGTTTTGCTTAAAGGGAAGGGCATTTCTTAGTAGCTTAATGCACAGAATGTCTTAATGTCCTATATATATTGATAATGGCTGAGTGCAGAGGATCTCTTGTTGTTGTTTCTAGATTCACTCATAAATATGCCTTATGTTGGCTACATTTGTGTGATAGATTTTTGGTATATGTATGGTGGGCTGCCAATTCTGACCAATATCCATGTACTATAAATATCAGTAGGTTTGGGGAGTGGACAGCTTTGAAAACTTCATGCAAGGTGCATCGGCAGATGAAGAAGTGAAAAGGAGCCGCAGCTCTTCTTTAGTTCCTATTATTCTGATTTTTTGTGCTCTTTCCACAAACAATTAGAACAATAGAAATGTAGGCATTCCATATGTGTCATGTCTTATGGTCCCCATCTGTTTGGCCTGTTTCTATACCTAATCAGCCCGAGTATGGCCACCCTCAAAGCACTAACACTATTTTCCTTTACAGATATGTTTCTGCTGCCTTGCAAAATATGGATTTGAACCTACCTATTGGTAACAATTATTAATAATGCCTAAATTATGGACATCATTTGATGAAATCTTGAAAATCTGTATGTATTTTGCCTGGTGCTTGAATATGATAATAATCTTCCACCTGGGGTGAAAATGGGCAGGACCTGGGGAAAGTCACGTTGGACTAATCCTCAGTACTTTTGTAATTTGTAAGAAATATATAAATACCTAATGTTTTTGGGTCCATCAGGATATCTCCTGGAAAAACATATGCCAGATATACATAGAGTAAGATGACTGAGCTGGCCAATGACTTATTGAGCACCTTTATTTGTGATTAATGCTATTTGTTACACCACTGGATCAGGTGGAGAAACAGGAAGAATTCCCACATCATTTGCCCTTGAAACTTTGGAGAGATGAAAACAGCTCTTTAGTGATCATTTGCACACATGCTCCAGCACAAACTTTCCACTGACCCCCCTGGAGTTACCATCAAAAATAAACAATACAGTTTACTTTTAGCTCCTCGAGCAAGACGGGTGGAACCCTTTGTATAAAAGAGCAAACACAGCAGGCTTTTAGTAATGGGGGAAAGTTCCAGAATGGGACTTAAACTCTTCGGTTCCATAGTTTTTTGCATGAGCTTCATATTCCTGAAGGACTAAATACTTACAGTAAAGACATCAGTATTTTTCACACTGTGTATTGTAATTTAGATTTATTTCAAATTGTTTTGATTTATACAGTTAAAATATTTAACTGTATAAATCAGCAATAGCTGAAGCACCACATAGATCCATTTGTCCTTGATCACTGGCAACCACTTATAGTATATAGGAATCCTAATGCTTATAGCAGTGGGGGATAAGTCTCTTTAGCTCAGGGATTCTCAACTTATGGTTGGGAACCAAATATAAGGTCCACATGTTAAGTGTGGGCCCCTATCATCTAATTTTATACTTTATACTTTGAAGTCTCTTCCTGCGATAGAAAATAGTAACTAAAATTAGCTGTATAACTGGTTCTAAACCAATCTCTTTGGCACAAACTGGGTTAATGACTTAATTTGGACCACTGAGTAAAAGGTTTAGTAACACTTATCTAGGACATATGAGCAGACTGATGACTATAGTATTCCAGACACAGAACTTCAGCCACTCATATGACTGATATGTATTTATTACTGATTACTGACTGATTGTAGCTGCAACCAGTTGCAACTGACATTTTTTAGTCTAAAAATGTTCTTGAAAGTGCCCCAGGTGCCATCAGTTTAGAGCAAGCACCACACAGGGGGGAATAAAGGTGGCCACACATTAGGTAATGTTATTGCAGTTGTTGGTATTCACTGTTACTGCAACTCCGGTGTAAGTGGGAAAACCAGAACTCACCCAGCTGCAGAATTAGAATTATTTTGTGCAGTTGTATTACAGTTCTACTCATGCAAGTGCCCTGTGTCCGTGCAAGAGCTCACTTCCAGTTTTACATGCAAGCACATACATAGTTATGTAGTTAAGTTGGATTGAATAAATGCCATCAAGTTTAACCCCTTGAAATATATATATATTCATACTGATCTATCTATACACATTAATAAAATCTGCCATCACAATATTACCCAGCAGGCCATTCCACAACCCACTACCAAAGACATTGTAAACCCAATTAATCATCTTTTATGCCATACCATAACTTCATAACCATTCCTTTTTTCTTCTGCCCCTATGCCTCTTTTGGGATTTAATATCTTGTAAAATTAGAAAAATGTTAGAAAAAGAACATCAAAGACCTCAATGAAATAAGTCTAACGCAGTCCTGATACATTAGTGTGCCAACTATATATTTAACCAAATTTACTGATATGCCAAAATCTGAGATGAATAGAAATGCTTCTCAATGCGTGATCTTAAGAATCAAAACACATTATTACGCAAGAAGGAAAAACACGCAAAGTGAAATATAGGCAAATAAAGAGTATTTGTTATAAGATTATTATGACGAAGGGAGCAGGAAAAAAAATAGCTAGCTAAGAGGATTAACTGAAAACCTAGCTGAAATGCAGACAAGGACATAATGAAAAGCTCCATTATAATTTGGAAATATAAACAGAGTAATGGCACAAAAGTGCGTTATATTACAAAAGTTCATGTCAATCCCAATGCCTTGAACTGCCTCACCCTCTAAAGTATGAGAAAGCCAAAGACACAAGAGTAATTAAAAAATGATGTGTAATTCTTTTGTTCTTGTTTTTGTCTATATTATTTTTTCAAGCATATTTATCATTTCCATAAGGGATATCCATCAATACATAAGCTGATTATTTTTATATAGTTATTTAGATATAAACATTGATTATGTACACCCCTGTTGCCTAAATCAAAAGCAAATCTGTATCACAAAGGTATAAACATAACTAATGATCCTAAACAGATTACTGATTGGTTGATGATGTCCATCTACAGCAGCATAGCCACAGCAGCCCAGGCCAAGGTGCAAAATTTGTGGCCAAACCTGTATCAGACACCATCTATCCTTGGGAGGGTGGACCTGGTTGCCACTGTTAGTTATGCCACGGTTAATTATGCCACTGCCCATCTACTTAGAGATAGGGTCCCCAGCCAAGAGGAGACACATACAATTGCCATAGGTGTGGCCACTTTTTCACCCATATGGCCCAAGCTTTTTTGGGTGTTCCCCAGTTAGGTCAATGGAGGTATCAGGACACAATTTCAACACTTTTCAGCTGGCTGAAATGTGCCTCAGGTGCCATAAGTCTTAAACTTGTTTTTCAGGTCAGTCTATAGGAATTCATGATACCAGCTTCAGGGTCTTTGCTGCAATGTTCTGTTTAAATACATTTTAAGATAAAGCAGAGAACTAAATGGAATTTAGGATAGTGGAACACGGAGCACAGTGTTTTATAAGTAGGCCAAAAAGCTGCCCAGTGTTTTCCCCCACAGACTTTCTAAACAACTTCATTTCAGGGCAACTATTGCCTGAGTGGTGTTTTTTGGACTGTGTAGAAATGTGCCCTTCAAATAACCCAAAAGCATAATGCATTGGGATAGTATTTAAGTGAGCTTTGGTTAGCGGATTAGCCTCTACCAGTCCCATTATAGATAGGAAAGATACAAAAAACATTTGTATTTTTGTTGTTTTCATGAATCATTCTTTTTAGTGCTCAAAAATAATGTATTTTAGTAATTACTCAAAAACATGAACTTTTTGTAATTTCGCATGTGTAAAAACCACAAACACTAATGCAAAACTACGCTGCTGAGGTCATATAGAACTCAAGGGGGGCTGTCAATGGAGGCTCTTGGGCCTCTGTGCGCTTGAAATATCAGGCACTATTTTAATTTGTGGTTTTAGAGGTTTTCATTTTGTTCTTGCTTTTTATATTAGGATTTTTAAATAATTAAGTCAACATTAGTGCTTTTTAATCTGAGTTTTTTCATGGTAAAAAAACCCATAAAAAAACTACACAAATTCAAATTTTGAAAAATCTGCCTCAAAGTGTGTTAGGAAAACAAAAATGGCAAACAATAGAATGAAAATCGTACAACCCCATTTCTAAACTAGTTGGGATGCTGTGTAAATGTAAAATAAGAAAATGGGATGATTTGCACGTCATTGCAAATGAATTGTTTGTGACTTCAAGGGCTGGGTAGAAATAGGGACAAAGCTCGGGAGAGATAAGGGGTCATTTCTGAACAAAGTACAGTATGCAAAACACAACTTTGGGTGCAAATTTATTTTTAACTGTAATACAGTATTTTCCCCAAAAGTCCAGCATTAGCAGCTCTAGCGCTGCTTGCAATTTGGCCCGATGCACCAAAAAAGAAATACTTACACTACAGTTGGATTCAATCAGGTGCTTGTTGCGTCTAGAATTTCCAGAGTTGGGGATGTTTCACGTCTACAGTGCATGCTAGAAATGGCGTCAAATTCAGGTGCAAGGCTGGTGAACCTATTGGCACAACCTGCTGTGAGGCCCAGGATGTTATCTCCAGTGTTCCACAATATCATTTGCGCACCATTTATCAGAAGAGGCATTATTGTAAGACACCTGTTGATTATAAATGAATGTAAATAGCTACATAACTTAACTTGCTGGTGCTATAGGAATAAACGATGACGAGGCAGATGGGCACATTGGAAACCACGTGGAAGTGCAGGAGTGTGTCTTTCCATATAAGAGCACCCACACTTGCAGGTACTTTCACAAATGACCCCTATGGTATAAGATTTTCCATTCTTTCCATGAAATGAATGTGTGTAACTGAGTAATCACTGGATTCTCCACTCCTCCATCAATTGTCAAGTGTTTTTTTTCCCCCAACTGTTTTAGGGGTCGTCCACAGTTAAGCTCTACATATTATATTTGGTGGAACTGCCCCAGAGCCACTCGCTTTTGGATTAAAATATATAACATTATATTCTCAGTATTTCACTTAATATCAGACAGGACCCCGTGCAAGCTTTACTTAATGAAAATTGAGACTTTACTTTACTAAGCAACAACATCTATTTTAAGCATCATTTTCTTAGCTGCGAATCAAACCATGGCTAAAGCATGAAAAAGTAATAATTTAACGATAATTGCCTGACATGTTTACTGGCTAATGCTAGAAAAGTTACACCAGCAACATTATTGTAACAAAATAGTTGTCATTTTAAGTTTTAATTTTATTTATTGTTAACCTTTTTCCTCTTTCTCTTGATTGTGTTCTTGGATCTCCTCAGTGACACGTAATTTGGGCCTTTCTTTTTTCACTTTGACTTGGCTATGAGAGAAGCAAAACCATTTCACAGTCCCCTAAGCAGCTGGCAGGTGGAATGTGCAGTCGGGCACGGGGAAATGATTTTCTCAGCTCTAAAAATATGGTTTACATATCCACCGAGATAAAATGAATTCAGCAATGATTATTTCTAGAAAGGACTGTTAACAAGCATGCAGTTGTAGCACCTTTGTAGACTGCTAGCACAAGAAAAAGCAGTCTGTCTGTAGCAGGCAAGACATGGGCTTGCATTAATCAAGAAAGCTCTGCAGCTATACAGTTACAAGTGCACTACTGTTTAGCCCCGATTTCCTACCAAGCTGCATTTTTATATAGACACATGCATGCTCCCTTAAAAATTATTTTATTACAGATTTGGCTGATCAAGCTCTCATGCTGTTGGGTCAAAGTATGGACTAAAACAAAAACCTAGGCTGAATGATACCTCAGTTCTGGGAGTGTATTGGATTATGGGCTGACCCAGAAATACAGGAGCAGCACTTTTAATGAGCAATCCACCAGATTTGTGCAATGTCTTTACCAACACATGTAAACATTTTGTACAAATATCTCCTGATCAGCTGGGCATTCCTCCCAGTCAGCCTGTCACATAGCAGTTCTCCTGATGCTTTATTATACATTAGATGTGATAAACATAGTAAACACAACATGTCAGGTTAATGAGCATTTCACGTACTATGGAGAGCTGCCTATGGAGTGGGGAAGGACAGTTAGCTCAGTTTTTGACTGAACTGCATGATGGGTTTTATGGTTTGAGCTTGACTGATCAGAGCACCATCTGCTGCAATCCCACCAGAGTCAATATGCACATATAAGAAACAAAAATTATTTTTTTGTTGTGCCTGCACCTGGAGCCATGGCATGACCTGAGTAAAGCACACTAAGTTGAATTTGGCACGAAAATGCTTAAGAATGAGGTTTCACTCTGAAATCTACTCCATGTGCATGCATAACAATAAGATTTTTGAAGTGATGGGGTGGGTTCATGGCTTGCATTTATCCGCAGGCCCAGAATCCGCCCTGTGTGGCTTCAGCCTTAGGAAGTAGCAAGTGATTGGTTTTATGGTTACCAGTGAGGACAGTAGTAGATTATGTGCCCCCAGAGAAAACAAAGAAAACTAATTCTAAATATCTCCCTCCAAAGTGAGGCCGCGGGAACAAATCCATACCCAACATTCAGGTTTATCAGACATGTGCAATGTAGTGTACAATACATGTTCAGTGGGTTAGAAATGTCTAATTTACAAAAGGGTCTAATGTCCAAATCAGTAAACACAACCTGAGAGGCTCCAGAGAGACAAATCCATTGCAGCCAACACAACTAGAGACAGACAAACATTTAAGGTTAGAAACAAATCTCATAGAAAAAACCTCATAGCCAAACTTAATTACTGAGAGATCATTTTGCTCTTGCCATCATCTGTACTACCTGACCCATGAAGACTAAGGACAGTTAATCTGGGTAATTAATAGCAGTTGCTAGAAAATAAATAACTGCTTGGCTTCATTTGAATGGAAAAGGGGCGTTGGTGCAGCACCTCAGGTTAAGGTTAGCAGCACAGGGATTTATATTCTGACATCCAACAACTTTTACATTTTTTGTTTATATAGTTTTCGAATTGCTTTCTTTTTCTAACTTTATCTAGCATTCAAATGGGGGTCAGTGTCTCTGGAATCCAAAAAAATGATTGTTCTGAAAGGCTCCATTTTTCTTTTTATTGTTATTTTTTATCTTTCTATTCAGACCCTCTCCTATTTCTATTCCAATATTACATTCAAACCACTGCATTGTTGTTATAGTACTTTGGACCCTAGCAACAAGATAGCTGCTAAAATTTCAAACTAAATAGTTGCTGAACAAAAAAAAAATCACAAATAAAAAAAATTAAGACCAATTGTCTCAGCATAACAGTTTCTACATCATATTCAGAGTGAACAAACTCTTTAAACCTCCAAATATAAAGCATGGCCATTACATTAAATATCTATGATAAGCTACTTGAATACCAATATTATAAAGATAGATAACTGTTCAACCAAGATACTTCATACCATACACCTCATTGGAAATGTCTATTCACAACAGTACTGGGGGTATTCAAATCCTTTTGGAGAGCACTGAAATAGATGACACCATATCTATAAAAATTGACTTTCTTTGGCTGTTCTGACAAAGCCCTACACAGACAAAGCAATAAACTAATAAAATTGATCATGTTGGCAGCTAAGATGATGGGTTGATGAAGCAATACACAAATGGGCTTATTTATCAGTTTTGAAGTTTGTGAATTCGAGTTTGTTTTGCTAAATCGAATAAACTCATATATTGAGTTTACAAACTCAAAAAAGTTGAGTTTGAAAATATGGCATGACTTTGCCTAGGACAACTCCCACTGACTTCTGTTGAAATGCACAAGCTTTTAGATGGAAAAGATTTACATTTAAGTTTTATGGTTTTTTTGCGCTTAATAAATGCCAGACATTTGAGTTTTTGAACCATAACTTCAAATGTGCAGGTTTTAGAGCTAAAATTTGAATCAAACTCAAACACTGATAAACCACCCCCAAAGTAAATGAAAAATTATTTAACATCATCAACAATAAAAATGGTATGATAACACAGGAGATCTGGGCAGTAGCAGAGCATAATTTCTAGGTCTTAAGGTCCCCATACACGTGAAGATTCGCTCACTTGGCGAGGTCGCCAAGCGAGCGGATCTTCACCCGATATCCCCCCACCTATCGAATTACAATGGCGGCAATGGGGCAGTCGGTTCAGGGACCGCATCAACAAGCCGATGCGGTCCCCAATCCGACTGACTCTTTTAACCTGCCCGATCAATATCTGCCCAATTTCAGGGCAGATATTGGTCGGGTATGGCCGTTGTTTCTGCCCCTACATGGGCCGATAAGCTGCCGAATCGGTCCAAGGGACCTATTAATGCAGGGGAACCCTGGAGCTACCGCTTCTCCCTGATCAGGAGGTATCTCCAGGGTTCCCTTAGTGCTCAGCATTAATAAGTTCAGCACACACGAAGCAGGCCTGGGCTTGCAATCTGTAAATTCTGGCAAATGCCAGAGGAGGAAGGGGGGGGGTGGCTGCTGTAAGAAGTCACTATTTATTGGCCCTATCGGGGGCTCTTTGAGCAGGGCCGGTCCTAGGCCCCAATGGGGGCCCCGCCGTGATACACTTCAAGTTTTGTAGCCCGGGCCCCCTTTAAAAATGACGGGCCCTTTCATTGGTGGTCAGCGAACAATTTGATTTGTCGCGCCATGTGCGTAAATGTGACGTCAGTACGCACGGGGCACAACCTTTAAAAGTGAAGATGTGAGCCGGAGGATACAAGCAGCGGACACAGCGGGGAGCAGGATGAAGCAGCATGAAGCAGCTGGGAGGAGGATGAAGCAGCAGCGGACGCAGGGGGTAGAAGGATGAAGCAGCAGGATGAAGAAGGTGGATGCTGGGGAGGATGCTCTGGAGGGAGCTGGAGGAGGCCTGGGGGAGAGTTGAGGGAGCTGGAGGATGCTGGGGGGGGGAGAGTTGGGGGAGCTGGAGAACGCCTGGGGAGAGAGTTGGGGGAGCTGTAGGACACCTGGGGGAGATTTGGAGGATGCTGGGGGGGAGAGTTGGGGGAGCTGGAGGACGCCTAGGGGGAGAGTTGGGGGAGCTGGAGGATGCCTGTGGGGGAGAGTTAGAGGATGCTGGGGGGAGAGTTGGGGGAGCTGGAGGATGTTGGGGGGAGAGTTGGGGGAGCTGGAGGATGCTGGGGGGGAGAGTTGGGGGAGCTGGAGGATGCTAGGGTGGGGGCTGGAGGATGTAGGGGGGAGTGGGGGAGCAGGAAAGAGCGGGCCATAGTATGAGGACACTGGGGGAGGACGAGCAATGTTTTAGGGGGCCCTGGGCTGGCTACCAATGTTTTAGGGGTGTGGCCCTGGCTACTAATGTTTTAAGGGGGGCCCTGGCTACCAATGTCTGTGTCCTTTGTACTGAGAGATCACTGGGAGAGGGGCCATTGGGGGCAGGGTGTGGGAGGAGGGGGGCCCAGAAAATTTTGTTTGCTCATAGCCTGTACAGAGAGATACCATAAAACTATGGCAGCATAGGGATTCCCCTGTACTAAGCACAATTCAGCAGGAACAGCTACGCGCGGCAGAGCTTTTTGTCCCTATTTACATTTTTTAAATGTTGGGAGTTGTGCCTGTATTAAGCACAATTCAGCAGGAACAGCCTAAAAACTATAAAACTATGGCAACATAGGGAATCCTCTGCACTAAGCATAATTCACAATGTACTAAGGGGGCCCCGACAAAATGGTTCCAATTGGGCCCCGCAGTTGTTAAGACTGGCTCTGTCTTTGAGCCTCTATGTGCTTAAATTGCCTGGGCCTTTTTTAAATCTCAGTTCAGACATGAATACTAAAGACACTGACACGGAAGCCACCGGTGGTTATGATACTATACTGCCACAGCATTGTAATTTTGATCTATTTTAATATTTGTTTATATATTGAACCCTAGCAGTATAATATGCATGCAGAAATGTCTATTGTGAAAATGCTAAAAACCATGTGAAGTAATACAAATCATAATAAAGTATTATTTTCTTGAAGGGGAGCAAGGCAAATGGCCTACATTATGTAAAATAAGTAAAATCCACAGGAATTGCAGTATATCTGTTTTTGTTCAACAGACAAAATTTTAAAACACACAATAACCTCAATGTATTTTAACACAAATACTGATTCTGTATTATCATGAGCATGAGTGAATGTATCCTTACAGCTATGTAATTGCTTTTAACAGATTACAGGGTACCAAGCAAAATACCAAACTGGACACATTTTGCAACATAATACACCCTGACTTATGCAACTTCATCTCCCTCTGATTAAGTTTAACCTCAGCAAGAAGATCCAGAGGGCAAACAGAGATGAGGCCAATCACTTGTATTGTTCTCTGCAATGTGCTCAGTTACAACAACAGGATATTAAGCAAAAGCTTCAGTTTAGCAAATGACTTGATTTAATCTTAGTAAGCCAAATGGCAAAGATACAAATTTCCTCTCTGTATTAACCATGTATAAAAAAAGGAAACCATGTCCTAGATCTCATGCAAAAATTATTTTATAAAATCTCCTTGGCATCTTGTTGGATTTTCCCCTAATGGCACTGACCCCACAGTGATATTATTATTATTATTATTATTTATATATCGACATCAATTTACGCAGCCCTTTACAGAATAGAGGGGTACAAAAAACATACCAGTTAACATGTACATATAAACAATTCACAAAAATGGTTTGCAGTTACATTGGATGAGGATCGGAGACACTAGGGGGAGGGCCCTGCTCGCAAGAGCTTACATTCTAAAAGGGAGGGGTGAGACATAAGGTCAATGTACTAACATTGGACCTGTCAGGTTCTACAAGGTAGTTTGTCTTATAAATGCCTTTAATATTGTCAAGGTATTACAGAGACACATACAATATTTTCTGTGTCATTGTAATGGCCTGAAAACAAATAAAGGCATTTAAAGTTTCTGGAATAAACTGAAGTGCTTGCCATTTATGACATATATTGGGGTCCAATGGCAAACAAACTCTGAGGGGATAACACCCACAATTAACTTTACATTTGTAAAGAGGCCAGCCATGCTCATCTTATTCTAAAGGTCCAGCTCTGTTTCCGGAACAGTGCCCTGGGTATGTGGAAATGGTGTTGGCAGGCCTTTGGTAATTACGTACCTATTGACATTTCAGTGTAATAAAAACTATAGAAAATGCTATGGTGGACAAGGCCCCTGTTAATTATCTTGGGGTCCCATATAATTATTAAGTGGGCCCCCATCCCCTATGACCAGCACGTGGGAACTTAGTAAGTGCCATTAAGGTTTATGTTTTGCTTTGCCTCCACAGCAGCGAGAGGTCTTGCCATAGAAAATACTGACAACTGCCTCTGCTAAAACAAACATAGAGACTGCTATCAGTAAATGATTGGCATTGTCTATTTTAGCAGCCACAAAAAGTAGCTGTTACTAGTTGTTCTGTGTATCTTCACCCTTAAGGGCTCTGGCACACGGGGAGATTAGTCGCCCGCGGCAAAACTCCCTGTTCGCGGGCCGCCGCGTCTGCCATCCCGCTGGCGACTTACATGTTCGCCGGTGGGATGGCAGGGGGAAGGCAACTCGGGGAGATTAGTCGCCCCAGCGAACAGGGAGTTTTGCCGCAGGCGACTAATCTCCCCGTGTGCCAGAGCCCTAAAGGGGACCATTCAATAAATGTTACAAAAAGTGTTGCCATCTGGGGCCCTGGGCCTAAAAATCAGCAGGCTCACTACAGTACAATCATTGGCAAGTATGCACAGTGGCCTGTGGGGATATCAAGATAATCCCAAGTATTGTCCAGTTTCAATTCTTCTCCCACTGAGAAATCCATTCCCTGGCTGGAGCAAATCTAACAAAGCTCCTCTCATAAAAACTGTCTCAGTAAGTCAGATGCATGCCAGCATTGTTCAGACTGAGTTTAATAAATCACCACTGATACAAAGTAAACTAAATTGACATGAGAAAGTGAAATGACCATAACCTTAGAGATCATATATACTGTGCCCCAATGACTCCAGGTTCTGTCAGGCATATCAACAGAACATTGCCATTTGGCAGAAAATACAAATGTAACTTAAGATTTATATGGAACTGAGAGATGTCTTTAAGCAAAAAGTTGAATCACTGTCAACCTTAACAAGAGGAATGGCAGTATCTGGATGCTTTGAGTTCAGTGATTTCTCCAGCTCTGCATGCTGAAGTGATGGCTACCAAAACAAAACGTGGTATGTAATTCACCCATTTCAAGTGGTTCATATGGTGATATTAAGTACTTTGTATGTAAGAAGCATACATTTATAGTATGAGAAGCCCAGTATTTGGACCTGCTGAGTACCTGATATTTCTTTGCTCCTAGGCAAACTGCACAAAACATTTCCACACTTTATGGTATTGAATGAAACTAGAAGTATTTATAGAAGCTGTGTACAATAGACTGGCTCTAGATCCTGTAAATCCTACACCTCTACTGCTGGTCCAGGTTACACATATGAAACAGGTTCATTGTGATGAGAAGGAGATTGCCCCCAATGTTATGCATTCCTTCTTTTCAAATGATTACTTATTTTATTTCCCATTGGTCTATCCAATTCCTATTTTCACCATTTGGTAATAGGTATCTTGGGCACCTTCCATTGCCATGCCATTGCCTGTATTTATAAGAGCATATATAAGCCTCAATATGTTGTAGAAATCTATTTTAAGGACAAATAAACCCAGTGTTTTACAGCCCATTACTTATGCAGTGCAGCCCCTCTGACTCCAGTCATTTTATATTGGCTACCCTGGTCCCTGCAGCTCCCATTGTGCCAAGGCAAGAAAGGTGGCAGCAAGTTGCAGAAATGGACAGGAATTAGCTGCAGGATTTACAGGAAACAGGCTGGCCAAAATAAAATAAGCAACTGGGGTCAAGGGACTGCACAGCTTAAAAATGCTGGCAGAGAATGCATCACAAGTTCCATGAGCCTAACAGCTTATCTCACAAATCTTCCCCCAAACAGACTGATCTTCAGCATGTGGCTCTCCAGCTTTTATTTAACCAAAACATAGCAAACTTTATTATGGCTGGCAAGTACTTGGAGTTTAAGAACAATGGTTTGGTTGAAAGAACTGTACATTGACATCTTCTACAGTCCAAGATATAAGTTAAACTTACTTTACTTTGATTATCTTATGCCGCTGCCACCTGTTGAATTTCAGCACACAAGGACATATCTCATATTCCTGGCTTTCCATTTCACCCAACCCCCCCACCACATACTCAGACACACACACATAAACACACACACATAGACACACACACATAGACACACACGCAGACACACACGCACACACACACACACATAAACACACACATAGACACATACGCAGACACACACACACACTTTTTTTGGCTTCTCTGCCAGTCTGAATCTGTATGCAATCTGTATGTGTTACTGTAAAATCCCTTTGTCTTTAGTGCATTAAATACATTGGTGCTTTATAATATTTGCTATTTTAATACTCAGATATTTTAATATCAGTTTTGTGATTAAGGAGGATACAGTAATTTAATACAAACCACAAGGATGGTTCAGAGCCGAGTATGAGAGGCCAATAGGCCCCATTATATCAGCAGTTCTATACTGTAACACAAGGTGCAGAGTGAAATCTAAAACTAATGACAGGTTTTCATTTCCCTGCAAGACAAATGAAACAACTAACAGCTGCTAGTGTAAATTCCCCTGGCTGAAACGGGCGGCTAACATGATTACTGGCTGCAGTAAAACCCCAAACACCCCAGTGGAAATTTCACTCTCCCACAGTCTCTCTAAAGGCAATGGCAAATCTCCTTCTCCTTTCTATGGCTGCATGATATTTTCCCTTTCAGCAAAGTCTCTATTTATAAAATAAGGGAGGTTTTTTTTCCTCTTTTTATTATTCTGAAGAAAACCACAAGCTTCCTTACTTTTTAAATCATTTCTGCCCTTCTAACTGCTTCATGAAATTTATCAGGAGAGGTAGAAAGAAAGTTCTCAATATTTCACATTGTACTGTCATTAAATAACACTCTCCGGCCTTGACTTTAAAATAGGCCCTTTTCAGTACACATAGACCCAAACAGCCCCCACTGGCCCAATAAATAGTGACTGTCTATGGCATCTTACAGCAGCCCCTCTGGCATTTGCCAGAATCTACAGTCTGGGCGTGAACCCCCTCTCTCTTCTAAGGGCTCTGGCACATGGGGGAGATTAGTCGCCCGCGATTAACTCCCTGTTCGCGGGCGACTAATCTCCCCGAGTTGCCTACCCCTGCCATCCCACCGGCGAACATGTAAGTCGCCGGCGGGATGGCAGACGCGGCGGCGCGATTTCGCGCAAATCGCCGAAAAAGACTCGCAAGGCTTTTTCGGCGATTTCCGCAAATCGCCCCGCCGCGTCTGCCATCCTGCCGGCGACTTACATGTTCGCCGGTGGGATGGCAGGGGTAGGCAACTCGGGGAGATTAGTCGCCCGCGAACAGGGAGTTAATCGCGGGCGACTAATCTCCCCCGTGTGCCAGAGCCCTAAAGAAAGGCAATTAAGTATCTCCTCCCTGCTGCCATGTTTTGGGCCTTATCTACTGTTTACACTAATCGATTAGGTGTAAATAACTTCTCTGCACCCTGCACCCACTCATGTTCTTTTTGTGTGCCGTGGCATCACTCATGCCTTGCTAATTTAAAGTCCATAATGGTGCAAATTTACAAATTGGTACATATTTAGTGCCAGCACTTTAACATTGTGGGCACCTAAGTTTAGCAGATCAAAAACCCTGGCAGTCCCCATAAGTAAAGGAAGCCTATTATCTATAAACCCCTTTGGATGCATTGGTTTTTTTCAGCTGACGAAGCTAAAGACAGGCCTGACCAAATGTTTTGTCTGTAAAGGGGGAGGGGGGCTTCCAAGTGTCTGAAAACGTTTGCTCTAAGGAAAAACATTCTGAGCCCCCAATGGGGGGCTACATGCCTACATGAGCATAAGTAGGTAACCATATTTACATTGCAGTGTAAGTCACGGTGTTACTAAACAGTAAGCACTAAGAAAGGTTAAAAAGTAAATATACACAAGAGTGGTAAATGCTTGGCCCAGTACAGCTCATTGCACATTGATACATGGGCTCTCCATACAAGTGTAATGCAGATGGTCTCAGCACAGCATTAGCAAGATTTAATTACTAATGTTGAGAATGCTGCGAGTTAAGCTGGCCATACATGGTGAGATCTGCTCTTTTGAAGTGGATCACTGCCTGATTGGGCTGCCCATGCTAGGGTTACCATCTCACCCCTTTAAAGTAGGAGACTTACTGAATACACATGCTGAAAGTTGGATACATGACTGCACACAAATCCTTGATCTATGAATCCAACTTGCAGCATGTGTTTTTAATATACATCCTACCCCATGCAGAGGGGCCAGTTTGGCTGATTTGATCATTGGGCTGGAGGCTAATGACCAGCTCATACAGCAGGCCTATGGAGACCCCCTAAATGATACCTGGATCAATGTGCCAATGCAGTCTTCATCTGACAAGATTTTCAAAACTGCCTAATATCTGCCCTAATGTGGCATCTTACAAGGGGTGGAAAAAAACTGCCATGTTTACTTTAAGGGCACAAATTAGGCTTTTTTAGTGTACAAAATGCAACCACTGACTCCCCAGTCTGTACACCGGTGGTAAGTGCAGGGGTGGAGCTGCATGTGGTATGATCTGGAAAAGGGTACATTACACATGCCCTGATAATATACTCACAATTTGCTGATCTTCAAATTTTATTTTTTGGTTTTTTTTTTAATCATCTGCCTCTCCCTAACTTGAAATGTGTCCTCCAGTTGCCAGGGAGGCAACCTCAACACCAAAAAGCTCACTAACCTTGAGGCTAGATTTTTATTACTAATCACCCTACTATACATGAATAAGGATAGGTATAAAAATGTGATCCACTGCCTTCTGCTGTCTTTAAAATGCTCTGACAGGCACATGCACCCATCAGTGCCCACACGTGTGTGTTTTTGCACTAGAATCTGTCCTATATGTGTACTGGCATGCAGATGCTGTGACTGTCTTTACATTGTAACGAAGGGCGGAGGGTAGCAGGGCGTTTATTTTCCGATGGTGTAAATGCAAATTGTAACTAGCCTAACAGCCTCTGGAAAGGTATATGATACATGAATATGACATAACAAGTATAAAAGGGGAAGATGTTACCTATAGTAGCAGTGGGAATAATAGCCTCTGGGAAGGGACTGTGGCTGTGGGATAGCAGGTATAGTAGGGAGAGATGGTGCCTATAGTAGCAGTGGGAATAATAGCCTCTGGGAAGGGACTGTGGCTGTGGGATAGCAGGTATAGTAGGGAGAGACGGTACCTATAGTAGCAGTGGGGATAATAGCCTCTGGGAAGGGACTGTGGCTGTGGGATAGCAGGTATAGTAGGGAGGGATGGTGCCTATAGTAGCAGTGGGATAATAGCCTCTGGGAAGGGACTGTGGCTGTGGGATAGCAGGTATAGTAGGGAGAGATGGTTCCTATAGTAGCAGTGGGAATAATAGCCTCTGGGAAGGGACTGGGGCTGTGGGATAGCAGGTATAGTAGGGAGAGATGGTTCCTATAGTAGCAGTGGGAATAATAGCCTCTGGGAAGGGACTGGGGCTGTGGGATAGCAGGTATAGTAGGGAGAGATGGTTCCTATAGTAGCAGTGGGAATAATAGCCTCTGGGAAGGGACTGGGGCTGTGGGATAGCAGGTATAGTAGGGAGAGATGGTTCCTATAGTAGCAGTGGGAATAATAGCCTCTGGGAAGGGACTGGGGCTGTGGGATAGCAGGTATAGTAGGGAGAGATGGTTCCTATAGTAGCAGTGGGAATAATAGCCTCTGGGAAGGGACTGGGGCTGTGGGATAGCAGGTATAGTAAGAAGAGATGGTGCCTATAGTAGCAGTGGGGATAATAGCCTCTGTGAAGGGACTGTGGCTGTGGGATAGCAGGTATGTATGTATGTATGTATATCTTTATTTATAAAGCGCTACTTATGTACGCAGCGCTGTACAGTAGAATTCATTAATACAGACAGGGGGGTTAAAGATAATGGATAAATACAAAGTACAACAATAAATACAAATAAATACAAGGTACAGTTGCAATAAGAGTCAGAAACCCAAGATGAAGGAGGTCCCTGCCCCGTAGAGCTTACAATCTATATGGGAGGGTAACTAACAGACACAAATAGGCAAATAAAAGTGCTATAGGTCACAGTGGGTGACATTACAGTATAAGTGCCAGTTTCCAGATCAGGTGCTGGGCGAGTGCTCCATAAGGTAGTCTTTAAGTTTAGTTTTAAAAAGACTGAGGGAGGATTCTCTCCGGAGGACATCAGGGAGGGCATTCCAAATGTAAGGGGCAGCAAGGCAGAAGGATTTAAGGCAGGAAACAGCAGTAGTAGTGGGGGGCGCAACCAAACGGTTGCTCTGCGAGGAACGAAGGAGACGGTATAGTAGGGAGGGATGGTGCCTATAGTAGCAGTGGGATAATAGCCTCTGGGAAGGGACTGTGGCTGTGGAATAAAAGGTATAGTATGGAGAGATGGTGCCTATAGTAGCAGTGGGGGGATAATAGCCTCTGTGAAGGGACTGTGGCTGTGGGATAGCAGGTATAGTAGGGAGAGATGGTGCCTATAGTAGCAGTGGGGATAAAATCCTCTGGGAAGGGGGTGTGGCTGTGGGATAAAAGGTATAGTAGGGAGAGATGGTGCCTATAGTAGCAGTGGGAATAATAGCCTCTGGGAAGGGACTGGGGCTGTGGGATAGCAGGTATAGTAGGGAGAGATGGTGCCTATAGTAGCAGTGGGGATAATAGCCTCTGGGAAGGGACTGGGGCTGTGGGATAGCAGGTATAGTAGGGAGAGATGGTGTCTATAGTAGCAGTAGGGATAATAGCCTCTGGGAAGGGACTGGGGCTGTGGGATAGCAGGTATAGTAGGGAGAGATGGTGCCTATAGTAGCAGTGGGGATAATAGCCTCTGGGAAGGGACTGGGGCTGTGGGATAGCAGGTATAGTAGGGAGAGATGGTGCCTATAGTAGCAGTCGGATAATAGCCTCTGGGAAGGGACTGTGGCTGTGGGATAGCAGGTATAGTAGGGAGAGATGGTTCCTATAGTAGCAGTGGGGATAAAATCCTCTGGGAAGGGACTGTGGCTGTGGGATAAAAGGTATAGTAGGGAGAGATGGTGCCTATAGTAGCAGTGGGAATAATAGCCTCTGGGAAGGGACTGGGGCTGTGGGATAGCAGGTATAGTAGGGAGAGATGGTGCCTATAGTAGCAGTGGGGATAATAGCCTCTGGGAAGGGACTGGGGCTGTGGGATAGCAGGTATAGTAGGGAGAGATGGTGTCTATAGTAGCAGTGGGGATAATAGCCTCTGGGAAGGGACTGGGGCTGTGGGATAGCAGGTATAGTAGGGAGAGATGGTGCCTATAGTAGCAGTGGGGATAATAGCCTCTGGGAAGGGACTGGGGCTGTGGGATAGCAGGTATAGTAGGGAGGGATGGTGCCTATAGTAGCAGTGGGGATAATAGCCTCTGTGAAGGGACTGTGGCTGTGGGATAGCAGGTATAGTAGGGAGGGATGGTGCCTATAGTAGCAGTGGGATAATAGCCTCTGGGAAGGGACTGTGGCTGTGGAATAAAAGGTATAGTATGGAGAGATGGTGCCTATAGTAGCAGTGGGGATAATAGCCTCTGTGAAGGGACTGTGGCTGTGGGATAGCAGGTATAGTAGGGAGAGATGGTGCCTATAGTAGCAGTCGGATAATAGCCTCTGGGAAGGGACTGTGGCTGTGGGATAGCAGGTATAGTAGGGAGAGATGGTGCCTATAGTAGCAGTCGGATAATAGCCTCTGGGAAGGGACTGGGGCTGTGGGATAGTAGGTATAGTAGGGAGAGATGGTGCCTATAGTAACAGTGGGGATAATAGCCTCTGGGAAGGGACTGTGGCTGTGGGATAGCAGGTATAGTAGGGAGAGATGGTGCCTATAGTAGCAGTGGGGATAAAATCCTCTGGGAAGGGACTGTGGCTGTGGGATAAAAGGTATAGCAGGTTTGAGATACTGTACTAACCTTAAAAGTTCAACTATGACACTTTAAACACTTCATTTTTCTGTAAATACTAATCCTACTATTATAAATTATAAATACTAATCCTAGTATTATAAATTATAAATACTAATCCTAGTATTTAGGATACTAATCCTAAATACTAAACGATTTACTCCCCAGCGATGGATCGCTGCTATTGTGGGCGAGCACCTCTTCCGAAAAGGGTCCCTTCGCATCACTTTGGTTTCTGAAGTTACGCAACTTCGGAAACGGCAGCATATTCATAGCTGAAATCTAACTGTAGTCCAATCACATATTTCCTGTCCTGCTCTTCCCAAGCTGTCATATGATTCTCCCTATCATCCCTTTGAGATGTAACTGATCCTATGCATTCTTATGACTGAAGCTGTTACAACAATACTTCTGTTTGATACTTCCATTTCTGATGTTTGTGTGTTCCTGTGTGCTTTGAGAAATGCCCCGCGTGGCTGTAGCCTAAACGTGCTCAGCTCTGCCCCCATTGACTTGTATGTTAATCTCCTGCGACTACTTGTCAGGCTATAGTAGCCTAGAAGTAAGCTTTTGCAGGCAACTTTCACTCAGCAACCCCTTGCACCTAACTTACATGCAAGCCAATGACGATAGTTTAGGCTACTTTTATGTTATGTTTTTGGCTACTTAATAATGTGAAACTCAAAGGCACCCCATGCACCACTGAGCACTGGACAGTGTTTGTTTTGTATGAGGTCATAACCTATAGCAGTATAGAAAGGAGGCAACAACTAGGGGCACATTTACTAATCCACGAACGTCCGAAAAGCGTCCAAATGCGTTTTTTTTGTAATGATTGGTATTTTGCGTTTTTTTTCGGAAATTGTCGCAACTTTTTCGTAGCCGTTACGACTTTTTCGCAAAATGTTGCGACTTTTTCATAGCATTATGACTTGCGCGAATTGTCGCAACTTTTTTGTAGCCATCACGCCGAGTACGAAAGTTTCGGATTCATTGAAGCTTCATTCATTCGTGACTTTCCTTGAGCCAGGTTGGAGCTGCAGAGTGCCATTGAGCCCTATGGGAGACTTTCCTTGGGCCAGGTTGGAGCTGCAGAGTGCCATTGAGCCCTATGGGAGACTTTCCTTGGGCCGGGTTGGAGCTGCAGAGTGCCATTGAGTCCTATGGGAGACTTTCCTTGGGCCAGGTTGGAGCTGCAGAGTGCCAAGAGCCCTATGGGAGACTTTCCTTGAGCCAGGTTGGAGCTGCAGAGTGCCATTGAGCCCTATGGGAGACTTTCCTTGGGCCAGGTTGGAGCTGCAGAGTGCCATTGAGCCCTATGGGAGACTTTCCTTGGGCCAGGTTGGAGCTGCAGAGTGCCAAGAGCCCTATGGGAGACTTTCCTTGAGCCAGGTTGGAGCTGCAGAGTGCCATTGAGCCCTATGGGAGACTTTCCTTGGGCCGGGTTGGAGCTGCAGAGTGCCATTGAGCCCTATGGGAGACTTTCCTTGGGCCGGGTTGGAGCTGCAGAGTGCCATTGAGCCCTATGGGAGACTTTCCTTGGGCCAGGTTGGAGCTGCAGAGTGCCATTGAGCCCTATGGGAGACTTTCCTTGGGCCAGGTTGGAGCTGCAGAGTGCCATTGAGCCCTATGGGAGACTTTCCTTGGGCCAGGTTGGAGCTGCAGGGTGCCATTGAGTCCTATGGGAGGCTTCCAAAATCATGCTAAGTCTGAAAGTTTTGCCCGCAGTTTACGAGCGCTCAATACGAAAAACAATTCGCGCAAGTCGTAACGGCTACAAAAAAGTCACGACAATTTACGAAAAAGTCATAACGGAGACCAAAAAATACGAAAAAGTTGCAAAATGTTCGTTTTCCAATCAGAATTTTTCCCATTCGGATTCGTGGGTTAGTAAATCAGCCCTCTAGAGTTTTACATGATAGAAAAGCAGGGCATTAAATTCTTCCTTTCATTTCCTTTATATTCACTTTCTTCTATTTAACTGGATAGGTCTCACCCACAGTTTTTTCCCATATCTGTAGATCAGGTGACAGAGAAACTGGAGACATTGGAGAAATAGAATATGGGTGGGTGCAGAATGATCTTGCTTGGCTCTACACTTTGTTTACCCTACCAGTGACGTACTTGCCATTTTACAATTATCATCACCCATGTCAATTCCCAGAGCAAACTCTAATGTGGGCCTACCACATTACTGGACAAACAATTCAATGGCAAATAGATGTCTGGCCAAGAAAAACATTCTCAGGTTACAGAGTGTGAAATTGGTTTCTGAAGGCTATACACTCGGTAGATCATTCATTTAATTGTTGTTTAGGAGTTCTTTACCAAATAAACCATGTGCTGAGCAAAGCACTCTGAGTTTTGATCTGAAGGGGAGAATGAAGTCAAATTCTATATGAAGAAGCTTGGAATTGGGGTAATTCAACTCTGTTTCTAATCCTCTTAGATAACTGAAGACCACAACAAGAGGAACAGAAATGGACTTTGGTTATGAAAACATGACCAGTGAAGCAAAGTGACACTGCAGCCAGGGGAATTATAAACGAGGGCAAAGTGACTTGACGGCACTGCTCACTCTGATTAAAGAACAAGCTGGTGCTGTGCTCTCTGGGCTTTCGCCGGCTCTAAAAAGAGTCACAAAACCCAAATTGCTGTCTGTAGCGTTATTCGCTGCAAACTAAGCAGGGCTGCCTGGATCTAAAGCTGCCCACACTAGGCCCAGTTTTGCAGATTGGTCAGTTTTTTTTTATTTTCATGTCATTGACCAGTGTATTTATATTACATATAATGAATAATATCATATATTAAACAATGTAATAAAGGCATTTATTACTCTTCTAAATCATTTATCAGTTTTCCCAAGCATATGATTGCATGTATTTCTTTAACTTCATCTGTGCCATGTGTTTCCATATAAGCTTGAAGGTTGGCTAGGCCACTGTTAATGAAGTAGTCAGGGACTGGAGCAGGGTGCAGGATTCCAGAGCTAATACAATTTTTTTAGCAGCATTCTATTGCAGTTCTCTGGATTAAAAGGTCAGTACTTAGTACTTTATTGTAATGAGGATTGGACACAACTCTAAGATTTCTAGAGAAGCTAAATTGCCACAGATTATCCTACTCTAATAGAGACTAAATAATTATCTATTTGCAATATGGTGCCTCGGTCTCCTCTATTTTCTTCTATGAACAAAATGAAGTGCTGTAGTCTTAATTCTGCTGATATTGCAGTCTGTACTCTATAAAATAAGGCAAATACCATTTTGCAGCCTGCAAGGTTTTTTTCTATATTTCTTTTTTCCTTTAAGCTATGGTTTAATTTTACATCTTGTTATCTTGCAGGACTAAGGATAAAGAAGGTATACACACATGTCCCTCTGTACAAGGACATAACCCCCATAGTGCTCACGTGCACAGGCTTAGTACTGAATGTTTAGAAAGAAGCAAAGTTCACATCAGCGTCTTGATTTCAGGCAAAATGTTAAATTCTGGATTAGTGTAGAACAACAGAAGACAATTCCATTACAAAGAAAGTGGGGTCATGTGATAGCTAATACGTTATTCTTAGGTAAACTCAGTATTCACACTAGCATTTCAAAACAATCCGGGCAGCTTAACTTTTGTACACTGTTGGCCAACATGCAGTGGTTGTTTTGTGATGCTCTCTACTGTGATGCTCTCTACTGTGATGCTCTCTACTGTGATGCTTTCTACTGTGATGCTCTCTGCTTTGATGTCTTCAGAAGTAAGCAAGGCCAGCCATCAGATGCTAAACCATCACTGTCCTGCCCATAGAAAAGTTAATGTAATAATTCTATGGTTTCCAAACAACATAAATTCTTCCCTCTCTCTCCCAAATAGCCAATCACAGTCCTTGGCATCCTCAACAAATTTTGTGTTGTGTGGTTCGTCAACTCTTTTTTACATCTGAGTGCGGCTCATGAGTAAAAAAGGTTGAGGATCCTTGATATAGAGGGAGAGAGATAGGAATGTGTAAATATATAGAGAGAAATTATATTAAGTTGATTTAATAAGTAAATGTTATGCATTGATTTATTGTTGAGCTTATCCTATAGCATGTTGCACTCGCATTGTTGATCATGTGCTGCCTGTGATGGACCATAACATTGTTGAAAGGTTTTGTGTTTGTTCCTTACCAAGATAAACACATTTGCTCTACAGGAACTATAAGTGCAAACCTTCTTGCTATGTATATATATATGGCGCTCTCATGCACGCAACTGTAACTGTGTGTGCTTGCACATGGGGGGTTGGTCTATTGGGAGCTTGCTTGGGCACATCTTGTGCTTGGCCAGGCAATGTGGAGTAGGATTCAGGAATTAGAGCATCCAAGTACAAACTAACCTACAACAACCATTAAATTAGCTCTAGGCTTTGGATTATACTAGAAATTTAAAGGGAAACTCAGAGCAGCATTGTAAATTGGATGTCCCCGGCTCAAATCCAAGCAAGATGTTAAATTCCCAGTGAGGGACCTTATCTGTATCTAATTGTTGTGTGAGCATGCCCACAGTGTCAAGTTTTTGTGTGGGCCCTAGGAGACATTAGGATGATTAATTGATTAAGGGCTAGATTATTTTTTTAAACCAAATTCCTTGTTACTCCAAATGGTAACATGAAGGTCTCAAAAATGCCCTATGGGGATTAATATCATCCTTATGGTTAGTTGACTTCTGACCTTTATTACATCTTTTAAATGTTTGTTGGAAAGATGCTTTCATCATGCAACATTTTATACATGGGTTTGTGATACCTTTAACAAATTGTAAACTATTGGGGTTTTTTGTAAAATTTAATCTGCATTTTCAGTCTATACTCCCAATTATTGTACACAGCTAAGAAGTATGTTAAACTATTATTACTATATAAATACTTAGTAATAATAATAATATTGAGCAGACAAGATGCATATCTTTAGGACAGAAGTATGAGCACCTAAGGTGTTGATTCTCTATTTTACTTTAAACCAAACTCCCACATTGTGGCATGGTGTGGGCTTTTGTATGCGTCAGAAGAGTTGGTCAATGCAACCATAACAAATGCTGGGGGCCCATCCAAAATTCTGCCTTTGTATTTGCTGTACATGGACAGTGATGTTAAAGCTCTTAAACACATTGGTAGCAGCAATATTCATGCTTCATAATAGCTGTATTATATCCCAATATAAAGGGGTATTTACAACAGTAACCCCAAGGTGTTTTCCTTGTGAATACACTGTGACAAATCACATATATTGCCAGTAACCACTTCCCTTTATAGCCAGGGACTAGTTCTGTGCTATGACACAATTTCCAGCCAAGAAAAAGATGTCCTTGTGTTCAGCTGAAAATTTCACCCTTCTACCTTAATGTATTATTAGCTTTCACGGAGAAGCATTCCTAGTATCTACTGATTCTGTAGCTGTATTATATATATTTGGCTTCTTTTCTTGTTCGGCAAAAGCAACACGTGAATGTGAGAATGAAGTAATCAGTTTGCTATAATTTCTTCATGTACAGTAAATAGGATAATCCAGCTGTGAAGTATTATTCAGACATAAACTAAAAACAGCCACACATCAGTCACTTCTGTTCTGGCCTTTATTACAGGTCAAGTAACCTAAGCATATATTTTTTACGCTAATTGCATGTGTGGAGGAGGGACTGTTGCACAACTAAATAACCTTGTGTAACAGAACACAGTGCTACCCTGATGCAATCCTGTCTACAAACACTGCAATAATTTAGGGCTAATTTGAAAATTGACCAGAGAGGAGCTTTACACTATTACCTGTAAGTTTAATTTAACATTACAAAACACACAGACACATCCACTACAGCCTACAGCAGAGATTTTGGCTAACACAACAAAAGATTTACAGATTCAGAGTGATTCCATACCAACCCTTGGTTTATGAAGCTGATGCCTAGTCTTAGGGTGACCATACACAGCCAGATACACTTGTTTGGTGACCTTGCATATGGGTCATCAAACAAGCAGATCTGAGCCCAATTTGACCACCCACATGTTGGGTCAAATTGAGCCCCCTGGAGACCCATCAGATGAGGGCCACATCAAGGGAATTTTCAAGCCTGCCCAATTGATATATAATTTTTAGTTAGATATCAGTCTGGTAGGCCTGTTGGTGGGCCTTTTCAGTCAGAAGAGGCTGATTTGGCATCTTAAATACGACAAGTATGGCCATCTTTAATCTGGGTCTTCAAAAGAAATGGAAAAAGGGCTAGCTACAAAAAAAAAGAATGTATTTTACAGGCATTTTTATACAATGCACTGTTACCCAGCCAGAAGCACATCAGTAGCCACTGAAGCATCAGTTCAGGCTTTCAATAGAACTGTACTCCCAAATTTACAAAGCAGATAGCAGATAATCTTTTTAGAATACGATGGTTTTAGTATTTAGGTGGGATTAAACAGGGGTCATGTAATTCACAGCCCTTTACACACTTACAGGATTAACTGTTTCTGCTGCAGCCAAGAACTATTTTATTTGTGGGGGTTATTTGTGGAGAGTGATAACTTTTAGGCCCATGACTTATCTCCCCAAAAAGCCTTTCCACTGGCAATAAAGGGAATCGCTGGTGGAAAGGCCTACGCATCCTTTAGTTGCGCAAAGTTGCCTGCAGGAGAAAATGCTGCGCAAAAAGTGATGCGTTACTGGCGATTCTCTGTTTTTCCGCTGGAAAGGCATTTCGGAGAGATTAGTTGCCTACGGTAGCAGAGCTTTATTGCGGGCAGCTAATCTCTCTGTCGGACATTAGACTTACATAAAAATAAAAGCTTTTTTTATATTTTATGTTGTTACTAGGGGGCATAATACTTTTGCTTGAAACAAGAATGAAAAGGTGAGTTCTTCAATAATAATTTTATTCAAGGCTTATTATTTTGTGCAATTCAGCTTTCCCTCAGGAGAGCTAGGCACTAGTACTATAAATATTTGCAGCCCCACCACTATATTAATGTATTTGTTTTCCAAAGCGATGTGAAGTTGCCTGCAAGAGAAAACTTTGTGTGACTTCAGATTACTGAAGCAATGTGAAGGCTTTTCACGATTACTATTGTTGCCGGTGGAAAGCCATTTCGGAGTGATTAGTCGTCTGCGTAACGCTGTGATGTCACCGCATTTCACGATGTTACACAGTGACGTCACTGCATTATGTAATGTTACGTGGTGGCGCACTGGGGCAGACAGAACACTGACGCAGGTAGGGGCAGTCAAATTATATTAATGTGTAAGTATAAGACTTGATTGGGATGTTCCGTGTTCTGTATATGTTCCATATTCAACCTGCAGCCCCCCTTCAGCTGTTATTGGACTGCAACTACTAAACATCTAGACTTGTGAATTGTAGTGGGAAACAGCTGAAACTACGGCACAATCCTGATCTAAATAAATCTGTAACAAAATGTGCCTTACCGGCACGGCGGGGACGCCCGCCGCACCGTCCTCTTCATGCGCCGGCTTCTTCATAGTGGGCGCGCACGCTCCCGCATTTAAAGGCGCATGCGCGCTGGCGTGATGACGTCAGCGCGCAATGGCGCAAATTTGAAAGATATTTAAAGGGACGTTTCTTTACATTTTGTTGCCCGTGATAGGATTTGATTCCTGGTGCCTTCCTGAGCCTTGTTCCTGTATTTCCTGCTTGTGCTTCCCTGTTTTTGACCCGGCCAGCTCCTGACTATTCTGATATCCGTAATCTGACCCCGGCTTGTACTTTGACTCCGATTTTGCCTCATCCTGCTGTTTGATCATCTGGTTTTGGCCCTTGCCTGTCTGACTATCCTTGATTACTGCCTGCCTCGACCCAGCCTGCCTGACTACGAACTTGCTTAATCCTTTGGTACCGTGATCTTCGGCCTAAACTGACTTTTACTACAGTCGTGCCCCTTTGCTAGCCAGAACTCCTCGCCTTGTTCCTCTCGTTAAGTCCAGGTGGCATCTGAGTAGCTGAGGGCTCCTCCCGAAGCCAAAGGCGGTCACACTACTGGTGAAGCCGAGCCGAGGAACTTGGCATCTGTTCTGGTTTAGGGTGCCGACCGTGACAAAATCTGCCCAATTCCAGATAGGGGCTCCAGCCTCCCTGCATGCCCTGAATGGGGGAAGCTTAGCTCCTAGGTTCAGTGAACAGAGCAAATTGGTAACGAAAAATTCGTAAAGACGCCGAAAAAATCGCAAAAAATACGAAAAAATCGCAAAATACCGATCTTTACGAAAAAAACGCAATCGGACTCATTTTGACCCGTTCGTGGGTTAGTAAATCAGCCCCTTAGTGTAGCTCATGAGGAACAGCCAAAGGAAAGACCTGGGTACCTGAACTGCCACATAGAAATACTGCCTGCTGCTGCATCTCAATGCTCCCCCTCCCCCAGTACTTACCAGAATCATTTCTCATTTATAATAGAATCATTTCTTTATAATTCTGCGGGAATTATATGTAGCTGAGAGTAGAGTAGACTGATAATTGATAATCTGATCATTTGCTGATTTACTAACAACATTGTAGTCATATATTTAATGAATTAAACCTAAATCTGTGGCCCTTGGAGTCTGTTTTTTATTCAACACAAAGCAGGCCCACACTTCTCATTGAAGTTTATGTTGGTTAAAATTGTTCTTCATTTTAAATATTGTATTGCTCTTGTTTTTTTGCACTACAAATAAGATATGTGCCGTGTGCATGGGAATTCGTTGATGTTTTTTTTTTTCCAAATTATAGTCCAGTCCAGGGACCGTGAACTGGCCCCGTTTAAAAAGTTTGAGGACCCCTGCTATAAAGCAATGTCAGTGCTATATAAATAATGAATAATAATAATAAACTTTATGTTACTCAAAATAATTTTAATCCAATTATTGGGTTAGCTCAGGGGTGGGCAAACTACGGCCCGCGGGCCACATCTGGCCCCTTGGCCTTTTTAATCCGGCCCGCCGATGATGCCAAGTCTCATCACGCGAGACTTGGTGTCATTGGCGGGCCGGAATTAAAAAGACTAAGGGGGCGTAACGCTGGCCTGGCCCTGCCCGGTCTGGCCCAGGGGTAAGTAAATGTGGCCCGTGAGCCAAAAAGTTTGCCCACCCCTGGGTTAGCTGATCTCTGTCATAATGATGCCCAATTTACTAAATGGTGTTATTATTGCTCAGGGAGGGAACTGGCTCTAAAAGGGATATTATTGTTCTATTCACTAATCCTGTAAACCTGGGTTTAGGTGATATTAACACCAAAAGGTTAGACATGGAGTTAAACCATTTTTTATTAAAAGGAGAACAAGTTATCATTGCAGTTAGTATAGCGGATGATCATTTTTTTTTTCCTTTTTTCATAAAAAGCTTTTCTTATGATTTACATTTCAGTTAACAAACCAACAGAAATCAGTTCCATTAGTGTAAAGGGCAATGACACGCAGTGCTGTTTGTATACAATATTTAGCTGCAGCTACAAAACACCAGAAAAATAACCTGCTGTAGAGAACACTGGGAATTGTCTCAGCTAAAAGACCCAAATCGTGTAATCGCTCAAAAATGCATATGATGATGTTTACATGATTTGAGTGCTTTAGGAAGGCTGGAAACAAAATACTGGCTACAAATAAGCACTGTGTATCATTGTTCTTTTGGATGGATTTTTTTTTCCATTCTATCAACCATGGATGCTCCCACTCCAAATAAACATAATTATGCAGATAAATAAGTGACCGTAGGTAGGAAACTCTAATAGGCCTATGACACACAGCATTATGTCCACTTCCATTTTCTCAGGGATATTGGTCTTGGTGACAACTTTCTTCCCAAGATATTTTTACTGAGCCATATGTTTTTGTTTACTAAACATTTATAAAAATAAAATGAAGTGAGTGGCTAAGATGATATTTGCACATGACGCCTGATTACAATGTAAATGCGGAAGAATGTTTTGTCCAAATATTTTGCCTGGAATGTAATTGTTATTTTACAAATAGAGCTTTGACTAGATTTGCATTTACTGGTAGGCTTGTCATATACATGGCCATTCAGAGGGTACAACAGCAAATCATTCATATAACAAGCTGACATTATGAAAGCATTTGTTATGTCTGTGTCTGGAAGAGTTTAATGTTAGTCTTAAAACCCGACAAAAAATGTCCTCTAGTTCCATAATTACCACTTTCAAGAAAGAAGCCAGTGTTTCAGAATGGTAATAATGGATTTAATTTATTTCTGTGCAGATCTCAGGCTCTGTAAAGCTCTGGTAGAGACTCTGCTAATGACTTGACTAAGTGAAATCTAAGCTGTGGCTAGCATTTCTAGCCTAGAGTGACCATTTGTCAGTGCACACAAACATTTTGTAGCAGTGTTTCCAAGGTATAGATATCCATGTTTTAGCATCCCAGCACCAGGATAACCTCTGTAAAGACAAAAATACAAAAGACATGCATTGTTCCCTTACCAAGCCTGCATTAGTAACATACACCTACACCTTGCAGGAGTTGCTGAAATACAAAGTGACCAGACACTGCATAGCTCAAGGGCAAATTTAACATAGGCCGCTCCCTCACTAGTACTTGACCTGAAATCACTAAAGAGAAGTATACTTAAGGGCCCCACCTGCTATTTTATATGTTGAAAGGTTTAATGAAGCTTATTCTGTGTCTTTACATAATCTCTACAGTGAAACTTACACCCTATAAATACTGGTTAAAAACATACTACGAATATGGATAAAGTGAAGTTTCTGAGTTTCTGTTTTTTGGTCAACTCATTAGCATGAAAAAAGCTGAGCAGTTATATATGTTCCATAATTTGTAAATAAAAATCAACCATATTTTAGTCCCTAACAAGCTCATATTTGACAAACAAGCTCATATTTCCTGCAGGCTATTAAATAAATTCTTGTGTTGGAGTTTTCTATTTGGCTTATGAAATTATGGATTCTATTTGGATTGTATTATGAAATGTAAGTGACCCACTTCTAACTGCTCATATCCACCCACCCACTTTAACCTGAAATACACCAGAAAGTCTTGCAAAATAAATATTTACTTTAAGGCTGGCTCTAGGCCTAAATGTGCCAGAGACATTTGTCATTCATTTGTCGTTTAATCATTAGCCCAAAAATAAGCAAGTAAATGTCAAATATCATTTACCCATTTTCTGTTCTTTCTCCAGAAATGACATGCTTATAGAGAACAATTCAGAGAGATCCCATCACTTTCACTACTGTGACTGATAGGGTACCAACTTTTGTTAAGGAGCTAACACAGTGCTGCATATATTTCAAAATAGCAGAGTGCATTTTTAAGGTGTCCCTAATTATAAGTGATCGTTAGTATGAAAGGGGCAAAAGTGCTCAGATATTTAATCTTTTAGTTACTTTTCGTTACCCAGTCCTCAACCTCAGGGGTCCCCAACCACTGGGCCACAGACCAGTGACAGACCGTGGGCTGTGTTGCAACAGGCCCCCTTTGATCCCGGCAGTTGTTACAAAGTGTTGAGGGGAAGACTTGCATAAATCCCGGTGGGCCCCAGCGGGCCAGACCCAGAGCTCCCCCTGCCCAACCGTTCCTCCCCTGACACGTTAAACTTACGAGGCTCACTGGAGGACATCGGGTGGGGGGCCTTCTGGGGGTTAGGGGGGGATTAGGGGACGCGGTTGACGGGGGCAACTGCAGGGCCCCCTGCACCCCCCAATCTGACCCTGCGGCCACATATGATGCAACCATGCGCATAACTGCGCAGTCACTAACCCCAGCATCCAAAAAAGACTGCTCTGTCATTCAAACTACTCCCTGGTTGCTAAGGTAATTTGGACCCTAGCAACCAGATAGCTGTTATAACTCCATAATTAAAAAACTACAAATAATAAAAAATGAAGACCAATTGCAAATATTACTCTCTACATCATACTTAACTCAAAGGTGAAGAGGGGCACACAAGGTGTTTATGTTGCATTTTTAGAAACGTGGATTTGAGCATAAATAAGCATAAAATGCAGCCCTCATAGCAATGATGGGATACGCAGCAAACAAACCAACATCCTTCAGGCTACGCTATCATATGCATTTTTCTGCGGAAACACCAATATGCTTATAAAAATCCCTACCATAGATCAACACGGGATTCACATGGTAGCAGACACACTACCTATACATATTAGTAAATATTACCTTACCACACTACATTTGGCTGAGAAATGCACATCATCGGCTGCATGTGGCTTTATTAGCTTATTTTTTTAAAAATATGACATAAAAACACTCGTGCAGCCTTGCCCTTAGGGAGGAATGCACAGCATGACATTACCAGGTAAATTCACCTGCCTTTCTTATCCATTTAATCTTTTGAGCAGGTTATCCATGCCAACACCTTCCACCCCATTTAGAAGGTAATTTATAAAGACAATCCCAATCCCAATCCCTTATTATATCTTGAGCAGTTTACTGTAAAAACACAGAGTTTTTGATTCTTGGTTTAAGAAAATGCTTGTCTTGTCTACTGCTAGAATTCAATGGATTAAAAGATATTTTTTCCAGTAAGGGATGCAAAATACATAGGACCTCAGTCTTTCTAGACAATGGGTCTTTCAATCATTTGAAGCACAATGGCTTCAATGTAACATTGTATTTATTCTGGGTTAGTTAACATCAACTGCAAAAAATCTTATTAGAGAAAAACAGCTAATCAGGCAAGAATAAATAATTATTTATACAATGCACTACAAAGCAGAAAATATATACCCCAGGCAGAAATTGAATTTGCTGTATTTCTCATAGTAAGAAAAAAAAAAAGAATAAATCAGTAAAGCTGTTGCTTAATGACAACATCCAGCCTTGACAGGTAAATGGATGTAAATATTAAGTCTGTGAAATGTTACAGTTTTCATCCAGTCATTACACCAGTGATCCCCAACCAGTGGCTCATGAGCAACATGTTGCTCCCCAATCCCTTGGATGTTGCTCTCAGTGCCCCCAAACCAGGGAGTTATTTTTGAATTCCTGACTTGGGGGCAAGTTTTGGTTGAGTAAAAACAAGATTTCCTACCAAATAAAACCCACTGTAAGCTGATAGGATGCATAGAGGCTGCCTAATAGCCAATCACAGCCCTTATTTGGCTCCTCCATGTCACTGTGGCTCATGAGTAAAAAAGGTTGGGTACCCCTGCATTACACCATTGCTTATTCTGTGGTATCACCTTTGCCTTTCTACTTATCTGCTTGTCATTAGATTTCCATAGACTTCAGGTCAATTGTTAGTTACCACTTAGTAAAACATTACTGAGGGTTTTAGATTTAGGGATTCAGACAGATGATAGTAGAGATAGGTGATAGAAGGGCAGGGTTTGACTACTGAAAGCCATTGAACACATTCTGACAAACAGACATAGTTTTAGGTTTGATCTGTTCTTTAAAAACTTTCTTGACTGGCAGCAAAATGTCCTTGACAGTTGGAAAAGTTTAGGTAAATAGGTGAAAATATGAAACTGATAACAGTTAGATGTTAGATAAATCCGTTCCTATAAATGATCAGTTTTAAATTCATATTCTGTCAATAAATAGGGCCAGTTAAAAGGGCTGGCTACCCAAATAATAAATTTTACAAAGAAAATGTAATTCCAAGCAAATTGTGAAAATATATTGATAATAATTAAAGGTACATTTACATTTAAAATCAGCCAGATGGCGGGTTTAAAAAACCCTGCGGGATGAGGAGCGTGTCAGCTCTTCATCCCAACTGCCTGTATCCCATCAATGTGATCCGATACGAATCCTGGCTGGAGGAGAACTGGTTACCAATGTACCAATGATATGATAGTCAGGCAAAGGAGAGCAGGGAATATACAGATAGAAACTGTTTTCTTTAGCATATATTATGGCATATCTATTGCTTGTGTATTTTGCTTAGAATTACATTTTTTTCACTTTGTATTTCCTGTGAAACCGCACATTGACACTTCCAACTGACTTTAATAGGGAACTCCAGTTTGGTATATTTCAGCTCCAAAACACTGAACTGAAAATACAACTAAACAGCCACAGAAAGCAGGGGAGTAAACTAATCAAATGATATGTTTCTACACCATATATATTTATTTACTCGAGAAACAACTCAGTCAAGACAATAAAATGTGTTTTTCTGATGATTCTATGGCATAGTTCACATGTTAAAAATATTTTTTAACACAGGATTAAAATGACACTGTATTCATAATGATGGCTATTTAGATTTGCACCCACAACCTCTGCCCTATCTTGCACCAAGATCAAATGCAGAATAATTAGCCTAATTCCTGTAAAAGATTAATTTGTACATTGTTTACAATGTGTTTTTTTCTCAGTGTTACAAAACAATGGTAATCTGTAAACTGTCCATTTAGGCTTTGGAGGAGGCCAATTTGGTGATGTTCTCACTAAAAGTACCACACCCAATGTGAGAGGATTCCCATGAGGTCCGAATAATTAACTTTCCTACCCCCTGATCCATGTCATTACACTGAATCCATATGATTAATTCAGATTAACTACAATGCCAATTGTTAACTGGATTACACAGCTAGACACTCCTGCAACCTACCTGCAACCTGTATATCTGCAACACAAACACTTATCAGCATACAAATAACTTGAAACCTTATTTAAACCAACCTACAACCAACACTTATGGTAATGGACCATTATTGGGTTACTGAGCACCCTATTTTTAAGCAGCCCAAATAATGGCTGAAAGCTATTTCAATCACTTGCCAGATAGACTGTTAGGTAGACAAATTACAATGCAAGCCAATGGGGGGTTCTTTTGAGTACTTGGGTGCCGTGTTTTCCGGCTGCAGAGAAAGGCAATGCTCAAGCATCCAAATGGGACCCCATGCAGTTACTTTTATTCACTGTAAATTTGTAATGTGTATTGTATGTGACTAAGATGGGCAGACTTTGAGGGAGCACAGATTGTATAAATGTTTTTTTTTACTATACTGTAAGGCAAGGAACAATATAATGTGTTCTTGTGCTGTTCAAAGAATCTAGTTGATTTGAATGTTTTTTGCAAAACGGTCAGCACATTGCTGCACAAGGCAGCCCTTACTGCAGTCATATTGGAGGGTCAGTTTCTAATACAACCACAATGGAGCTGATTGTCCCAAATGGGCCATGTGGTTGGGGAATAACCTTCAAATGTGTGAGTTTATTGCCCAATCTTGAGGAAGATGGGGCAGTATTCCTGTATTGTTTTGATTATTTCTCTTGTGATCACTGGTTATGAACAATGTGGGTTGATTAAATAGGCAAAAAACAGCAAATATTACACAACAAAGTATGTAGTATTACACAATAGAGCATAGCATGCTGACAAAGAAGTGAGACATACTAAGCAGAATAATTTCTCTGCCCTTGTTTTCATGTAGTTTGACAGTCATCCAATTGCTACATGATTGCTTATTAAATTAAAAGATTGTTCCATAGAATGAAGCTCAGGCAACGCTTAAACAGGCTATAGCCATAAAATATCTTGAAGGTTTCCGATTTGCCACTGGTCTTCCAGTGGGACAGCCCTAATCTTTCATATTGGACATCCCTCATGCCATTGTTATTTCAATATTTCAATTTTTGCTCAAATTATATTATATATTTCAATTGTAACTGTTATAAAACTGATGTTGCTTGTTACAACATTGTATATTGTAGGCTGATGTTGGTATATTTTGGTCTTCCACTCCCTGCAGTGCGGAATGCGGAACATTGCACATAAAACTGAAATTATTATTTTTATCGCTGGTAATGTTTCTATTGCATTTTCCACTCCACCCACTTTTACTGGCAACACAGCCTAAGAATTTGAAATGAACTGTTCCCCAAACTGTGCTGGCATGTTTTTTTTCCACTTACTTTTTATTAGTTTTAACAATACCCGTAAACCATAATAATTACACAGCTTACTTTATCAACATCTGCAAAGAGAAAAGTAAAACATTGTAACTTAACAAATAAAAATTTCAAACAGTAGCTCCCAAACCAAAAAAAAAAACCTCAGACCCATCACATATAACTATAGAGTATCGACACCAGAAATGTTCTTCCATATTTTTTGAGCTTCCTGTATGAATCTTGGTTCAGAAATATTTCTTGGGATTGCCATTTCATATTCTATATTACTGCCAATTTCTTTAATCAGTTGGGAAATGTTTGGAACATCCTGTTTTTTCCAATTTCTAGCAATTAAAAGTCTGACTGTATTTCAAAATTGAAAAATTACTATTTCCAGAGCTTTGTTAGGAATTTTGTCATAAATGTTTAAAAACACCGGAGATAAAACAAAATCTTGTGAGATGTAATTCTATATCAGAGAAAATGCTGCAGTCTAGAAGGATTGGATAGCAGAACAGGACCACCATTTGTGTAACATATTTCCTATTTCTTTGTTACATCTCCAACAAGTACTAACAGTTCCTGGATAAATCTGTGACAACTTTATGGGGGATAGGTACCAATTGTATAAAATTTTGTAAAAGTTGTGCTGGCATGTTTTATCCAGTTCCACAACATGTCATTACCCTATGATGCAAGACACGGAAAACCTTCTAAGAAGGGCAGATTGTGAAGGAAGTCACGCTGTTTGTATGTATGTATGTATATCTTTATTTATAAAGCGCTACTTATGTATGCAGCGCTGTACAGTAGAATACATTAATACAAACATGGTGTTAATAAGATAATAATAGATAAATACAAAGTACAACAATAAATACAGATAGATACAAGATAAATACAGCTGCAATAAGTTAAGAGTCGAGGACACAAGAGGATGGAAGTCCCTGGCCCGTAGAGCTTACAATCTATATGGGAGGGTAACTTACAGACACAAATAGGCAAATGCAGTATAAGTGCTGTAGGTGTTTGCATTTATTCTTCCATTACAATCTGCACATTATCACAACACTTAAGTATTTTGTACAGTGTAAATGAAAAAGAACATTTTCTGGCACAAGAAATGTTAACCCTTATCTGCATAAGAAATCAAAGCTATACCCTGTTTATGGATAGGGATCATCTTCAATTTATTTTAACATGAATACACAAGAAATAGAATTTTAAGCACTGAATTTCCCATTTTTGGAATACACTGTATAAAGATTATTGAAAGCAACATCTGTCTTTCACTTTCTGTTCTCTGCCACGGTGGTACTGAATTTTGAAACAAGGTATCAGAAGACAACTTTTAATAGACCTGTAAGCGTGCAAGGCTACTTTGTTTCCAGAGATAAAAAAAAATGTTTCTTTCAAATGCAATTACATTTACGCTAGCAAATAACCAAACATATTTAACCAATATTGGAAAGTTCCATTTGCTTTCATTAGGCAACATTTCATTTTTGAGGTTTACCTCCCTTCTAACATTTGCAGCATGGATGCTTCCATCTTTATGTATGAATGCAAATGTGAAGAAATACAAAGTTCTGTTCATACAGAAGACTGGTTGTAAAATAATACCATCCATTTCTTTTGACATAAGTGCACTGTCGGAAGCAGTCGCCATATAAATTTATGCAGACCAGTGCCTTTGTTTTCCTGTGTTTCTGAAGTTGCAAATTCCCTAGAAAAGGTGCGTTTGCTTGCAAATGTCAGACATGAATGGACATATTGTATTTCACATGCATAATGGAATTTGTTCCTTGCATATTTAGTATGAAATACAGTATGTACTGGGGAAATACTGATCCCTTTTTAGAACCCACAAAGGTGCAAATGCAACTGGAAAGTTGAGATATATGTAAGGGTAAATGAAAACTGAATAGGTATCTGACTTCTTGAAAAATCATTGTTTTCATCCGTACACAGTAAGTACAGAGAGGAGATCCTGCACTAGTTATTCACTGGAACAAGCCAGTGGCAGCTCCAGACTAGGATTACAAATAGGCCCTGACATTTTAATTACACACAGGCCCAAACAGCCCACTCATTAATACAATGAGATGGGAAAGACATAGGTTCTCTGCTCAATGTTTGAACACTCATGAGTAAAGAGTGCCACCAACACTTTGGCATGTGGCAAATAGAATCCAATGTTTTGGCTTGGGAATCTCAGCATCACCCCACTTACTCACTTGTCAGAAATTCTTCTAATAATGTCTTCATATCTGCTGCAGATGCACTCACTATATCGTCATGTGATCCTCCCAAAAGTATGAACACAAGTGCATGATGTGTAGGTACTAGAATGGGGTAGGAATTTGGGCCTTCTGCATCCCCAGTCATTCACCTCGGCTGTGCTGGACAAGAGACACTCACACCTCGGCATTTCCTGAGTGTTACTTGGGAACAGGAATGGAATGCAAAGAGTTGCCCCCCTCTTTGTATGTGGCACCACCTCTGACTGGCAATGCTGCCAACAAGTGGAGTGGGGTATGGGCTTTCCCTCACATGCCCTAAACTTGCATATCATTCATAACTTACCAGTGCTGTTATTATAGTGGGCCATGAGCAGGCTTTAAGGGCTAGGGCAACTTTGTACCCTACCCTCTATGTCCCTGCTTATAGTAAATAAACCTATGTCTACAGAGTAGTGTTGTGCTGTATAAGGGTGGCCTTTTATTTAAAGCCTTCTAATCACACTTTTTCTAGGCGCTAATTGCTATTTCCCCTAGTGTGGAGATCACTATTTCCTGCCAATAATTGTCTCTGCTTCCTCCCTTGAAAGCCATCTTCCTCGGCAGCATTTCCACACCGACAGGATACTCTGGCCAAGATAAATACTAGAAAAGCCCACATAATACAACACAAAGATAAAATAAATTTAAAGCAATTCAAGAAACATTTGATTCCATTGAGAGACTAAAAGGCATTTCAAAACGTGCCACACAGGTCCCTTCCTCCCCATGATGAAATGACAACATAAAGCCACTCTAGATGTAACAAATGGCCCCCTATTGGGCAAAGCGCACAACCATGTGTCAAATGAGACAGCTTTTTGTGACTCCCTCTCACTGTCACTTCCCTGCATCAATTGCCCCTCACAGGGAAGCCACAGAAAGCACTGATAGCTTTGGTTCAGGCAAATAATTATCCATCTGTGATGCAGACAGACTGCATGGAATCATTATGAATTGTCCCAGGATGCAGTCCTTGGGAGCCATTGTGGTTACAGTGTCGGTAAGAACTGAGCCACAGATTACACCACTGACTTTATAAAATTTAACCCGCTGCAAAAGATTTACATTTCAACTATTTAATAAAAGCTAAAAGGAAAAAATGAAATATAATCCAGTTTGTGTGTAGGTAAGCAGGAGGCTGAACCCCCCCATCGGTGGTGGGAATGGGAATGCCCAGACGGAGGAACATCTCTGGCCGTCTCAGCTTAAAAGTCGCATACCAGACTGGCAGAAAGGGCCGCAGGCAGTTGCAGCGCACATCTGTATTGGCTGCTATGTTAATGAGCCATAGAACATCTGCATTTAATACGCGCCCTGCCCTTGGTGCCTTTCGGGCGCTACTCCCAAGCCGGAGCTGCAGGCAGCAAACACCCTGAGGCGCTAGCAGTACCGGCTTCAGCTTTCAGCAGCATCTGGCCAATGGCAAGGCCGCAGTCACTGACGTAACGAAAGCGGACCAATGGGGAGGGGACACGCCGGGTAGATATGAATGGATCGCTGAGTCAGATCTGAAAGTAATTCCTACCCGGCTAGAGCTGTGCTTCCTCCTCCTCCTCTCCCTGTCTCCCTGTCCCCCTGTCTCCCAGTCTGCCCCACGGATCCCCTGCACCCCTTGGACATGGTGGTCGTGGGAGCCCCCAAAGTGATCTTTATCCCCGGGAATCAGTGTGAGCAGGTTGACGCCTTGGGATCCGTAATGTTACCCTTAAGCAGCCCGAGCAGTCCGGAGTCGGTCAGCAATGAGCTGCCCCCCAGGAAGAGACAGAGACTCACCCACCTCACCCCGGAGGAGAAAGCGCTCAGAAGGTGCGTCCGCTATGGTTCTGCGATTTAGTGCAGCTTGCGGCTCTGTAGCTACAACCCATTGAGCCCACGGCAGCTGCAGAACCTCAGGTTGTACATTGTGCTGGGTATTGGCTGCTATTGCCTGCTGCCTGCCTGGTCACACTGACTGCCCCCATAGCTGTGCTATTGTTCAGGAACAGGCAGGGTGCTGGGAGTCGTAGTGCAGTTGGAAGCCGTTTGTTGCTCATCACTTATATGTCTATGGAATTTCATTCACCCTAATGTCACTGGGCTAGGGCCCAGGCAAAAGGGATATTTGCACAATTTTTATATTTCCTTTCTTTAAACTTAAAGATTTTAAAATCATTTTCTGCTCTTTTATTTTATTTTAGTCCCTGTCCCTCATATAATATCATTGTAGTCTCTTCCTCGCATATAATATAGAAATGTAGTCTCTGCCCCTCATATAATATAAAATTGTAGTCCCTGCCCCTCATATAATATAGACATGTAGTCTCTGTCTGTCATATAATATAAAATTGTAGTCTCTGCCTCTCATATAATATAAAATTGTAGTCTCTGCCCGTCATATAATATAAAATTGTAGTCTCTGCCTGTCATATAATATAGCCCTGCCCACGTGTTAATATAAAAAGGTTGCATTCCCTGCCCATGATATAATATAGGGCTGTTTATATGTATAAGTTTGATTATTCTGTTTTCCCATTTGATACCTGCTGCTGAATTCAGTAATTATCTGTGTGCTTGTTTTCTAGAATTCATGATTGTATTGATCTTGTTTAGTAGAATAATAGCAGCTGTAAATGGTATAAGTAGCCCAGAAGGAACATATGGTACAAGACTAAGTCCATTTAAACCTTGCTGAGTTCTTTTATATTAGAGGCTAAAGAGGAGCCCTAGGGGAGTGGGAGGCTTGCTACTTCCAGCCATATGTCAGTCCAATATAATGTATCTGGCTAATGTTCTCGTTTATATTAAGCTTTATTAAGGGCTGTATTCTCAGGGACTGGTGTAAGCAAAATACTATATTCCATAACAATCCCATTACTCCCTGTCTTATTACCTCTAAGCTGCTTTTCTAAATGGGATTTTCCTATATACTGATGACATTCTTGCAATGCCTGCTCTGTAGGAGTCTGAGCAATCTGCTGCCTACTCCTGCCTGCGTGGCAACAAAGGGAGCTGCCTCCAGTGACGTCAAGGCTCCTGCCAGAGTAATTAAGTTTGTGTAAAACTGGGCTTTTTTTTCTAAATGTTCCCTTCCTGGAACTGGCTTGCTCAATATGTAACTTCTGCTCAGTGGGGCTGTTTTTAACCCTGTTTCCCAGAAAGATAATCTGTTGGACTTTAAGTCAGATTGAATGATATTCTTTATATGACATAAGCAGGAAGAGTAATTTAGCTGTACCACATTTCCTTTAGTTAGAGGATGCAGGGTGTTTTGGTAGAGTTCAGCAACAAATGGAGAATTGTATCCCTTACCCTGCAACAGAGTCCTGTGGGCCTCTCTCTGAACTGGGGAATAATGGTTCCTTATACTATGTGGGATGTCAAATAATGTTGAGAGTTGTAGTTCAGTGGAAGGTGGTCATTTTAATTTTATTCCTATAAAAAGGAATGTGGTGTTAAATGAAAGGAATAAAGTAATCAAAGTGTTCTATAACCACAGGAGGCCTTAGCCTTTTATAGAAATCATGTAACTCTAGACTTCTAATATTCTCTTATAGAATCTCATAGATCCCAATCTATTATTAATGTACATTAATATACAAGTTCTCTGTCCTTGCTCAGCAGTGTGACTGGTTAGTGAAAGTGACAGTTGTTGTCCTTGGCAGGCAGGGGAGTGTGGCACTAAATAGGAACACTGAAGTGTTAGCAACTTTATCTTTTTGCTTAGCAGACAAACCAGAACCTTCAAGGAGAGTCATGTAATCCTCTTCATTTCTTCTGCTTTTCCAATTAGAAGAATCCTTAAGAAATGTTAAAATTAGTGTCAATAATATTGAATCTTAATATTTCTCCTTCTTGGCCTATAGTAACTTTACCTTATCTTGGGCCCAAAATACCTGCCACCGTGGCTAGTCTTATGATCTAAGAATAGTGTCCCATCTTCACATGACATATCAGATACCCGATGAAAGAGGAAATGAACTTTGCATATAACCAAGAATGTATTCACACTCATGCCCCTTACAGTTCCCGTTTAAAGGGAAATCTTTTTGGGCTGTTCAAATGGTCTCCACAGCTTACTCTTCTTTATTTATGGATCTGATTCCAATATGAAGGTATTCTTTATCTGTCACTATGTATAAAATATGCATTAAATACAACAACATAATCTTAGGAAAGATTAGTGGGGCTCATTTGCTCATATAGGGAAAAAAGTGCAGTAACCAATTAGGGATTTTGATCATTTAGTTTAATTAATGCAAGCAAATGTCTAGTAAAAACCACAGTGGCATTATTACTCCATTGCAAGATCAATATATGTCCTTATGTATCATATCAAACTGGTAACCATTGTACGTTGATGCAAGTAATGCTCCTTAGCACTGTGCTTCCTTCAAAATGGTGACCCCCAAAGCCCAATCAGATATTACTAATTCTGTAGTCGGTAGCTGCTTTATGCAGTGCCTGCTGTCTGACTGGGATTGCAAGTAAAAATTTGGGTTATGTAAAACTAGGATGTCTAGCCTGAGGCCATCCAGCTGCTACAGTGGGCTGCAATTGGGGAGCAAAAGACAATAGTATTTGAACAACTGGAATGCACAAGTAAATACTACCTAAAGGGGCTGTAGTTCTTCAGTACAAAGATCAGAAATATATACTCATTATACATGAAAAATGGTTATTATTTTGGGTTTCCAAAGTCTCATTAAGTGATTAAAGCTAAATTTTGCTCTCAGGATATCAGGCCTTTAGCTGGTATGGGCCACATCTGCCAGTAGCAGGGAGGGAATGTACCGCATACATCACATTGCATACCAGTTACAGCTTGTTGGTCAGTGAGTGGAACCATCTGTTTATCTCTTATTCTGATGCAACATCCTGCAATTGTACTCTGTGATCACTCTGTGCCAGCAATATGTTTCTTTTCTATTTATGCATCACAGAGGTTTGTCCCGAAATATAAGCCATGCCTGTTGCCCATACATTATTTTGTGGACTCCCCCCTATAACTACCCCGTGCTTGCATTCTCCTGTCTCCCTTCATCTATGGGTAGGAAAATAGCGAAAATATTAGTGTCTGCACATATCATTTATCATATGCATAATGCTTGCAGGGGGCTGTTTGTGCGTTTGATACATTGATGGAAATGTTAGTACTCTCTTAATATCATAAAGTGTATGGAAAGTTGCATCTCTCTTTTGGAAGGAACCTAACTTTTTTGTTTTTTTTTCTACTTTTTTCCAGAAAACTAAAAAACAGAGTAGCAGCACAGACTGCTCGGGACAGGAAAAAAGCCAGAATGAGTGAACTTGAGCAGCAAGTGGTAGATCTAGAAATGGAGGTAATTTTCTAATTTCTCATTGTCATCTTAATGTTAAAAAACATACCCAGGTTTTTATTAAACAAGCATGATTATATACCAGTATAGGATCTGTTATCTGGATACCTGCTATCCAGAAAGCTCTGAATTAGGAAGGCTATCTCCCATAGAGTCCATTATAACAAATAATTCAAATGTTTAAAAATGATTTCCTTTTTCTCTGTAATAATAAAACAATGCCTTGTACTTTGTTCTAACTGAGATTTAATAAAACCTTATTTGAGGCAAAACAATCCTATTGGGTTTATTTAAATTATTTTTTAGTAAATTTATAGTAGGGAGATCCAAATTATCTTTATCCAGAAAACCCCAGTTTCGGAGCATTCTGGATAATAGTCCCATACCTGACCATGCTTAGATCATTATTTCTCTGCATTCACGCAAATGGTTATATTGTTAAACTGAGCAGGGAGATTCTCCATAGAGCTCAAGCCAGCAGATCCATGGAGATGAAAAGTATTAAACTGTGACTCCTTTCAGTATAAAAATAGCCAAAAGGTTTCTAACCTACTTTTATAACAGTACTGAAGTAGCCCTTGTTCTATCTGCCCCAGGGTGGGGTATGTATGCTTTTTTTTTTTTTTTTTTACAAACTACTGGAGAACATCTCTGGTATGCATGAAATAATATTAGCTGTGCATGGAAGCAGTGTTCTGAACATAAATGACATACACAGTGTGACATATTAAGGGGAAATAAATAGCTGACCATTTGGAAATGCTACATAATTCCCTTTAAGTGTATCTGGCTGCTCTGTGAAATTTAAGATATTTCTGGAATTCAAACTAGAATTTTTATTTTTTTTATTTTTTAAATGCACTTCAGGCATATCTAGCTTAACTAAACATGCCCTAGTGCATCTATTCAGCTACACTTTGGTGACCATCATGAAACAAAAATATATTTTGGGCTTTCATAGCTCTTCCTGTTTTACCAGTCCTCTCATTGCTTTCCAGGGTGTGCACCATGGTGGTGCATTTGCATGAGTACTTTCCCTATTCTAGTACTAGCAAGTTTTGTATACTACTTTGTTTGTAGTGTTAATTCACTAACCCCACCCTGACCCTCGAAGAGACGGAGGTTGTGACTGATTTAAATAGGAATGAATACAGTATGTTTGGCCACCTTGAATATGCCCCCGGGTGCCTCAGTTTAGCCTGTAGGGGTGTTGGTTATTTTAGTCTTTTATACCTGCCTGTCCGGTTGTAAGCAAAGCAGGAATATGTAGAGCCTGTCTGGTGGCAAAAGCTTTTATCTTGGTTCACTTTATCTCTTGTTTTACATTTTCTCTCCTGAAACAGGCAAGTTAGCACTTGTATCTTGTTTATACCTTTTGTAATGCTGAAATGCAAGATTCTGGAGAAGGTTTAAAAACATAGTAATTGGAAGTTTACCTGCATAACCTGTCAACTATTGTAGTAACAAGTGTGCACGCAGGTGGTATATAATCCTTCCTTCAGTTCAGTGGCAAAAGTGCAGTATTGGGGCACAATCCAGAATGACATTTTATTTTCTTTACTGGGGCACAATCCAGGGTATGACAAAGCATATTTTGCTTTTGTCTGAGGAACTTTTTACAAAAGTGTTTTGTTCTACTAAGTAGTAGAAATCATTTACTGTAAAGGACCATGAGCCTTCTCTCAGAGCTTAGCATACAGATGTAGTTACTGCCAAATTACTCCTGCTATGGCCCTTCTTGGGTCTTGTGCTCCTTTGCAGTTTTCTTATTGATTTCTTTTATATGTCTGTTTTCACAGAATTCATGAAGCATATAAATAGCTGTTCCTTAGAACTCTGCCCTTTCTACCCTTGTGTGCTCAGTGAAATGTCTAAATACACTGCAGATGAAACTGATATCATGGTTCAAAGCTCAAAGAGCTGCTGGTGGTAAATGGAGGATTTACAGCATTGTGCCCTAATGTCCTCTGATCTCTTCCAGAATGAGAAACTCTTGCTTGAAAACCAACTTTTAAGAGAAAAATCTCACAGCTTGTTGACTGAAAACCAGGAGCTACGCCAAAGATTAGGCCTTAGCACCCTGGAGGTAAAGAAGGAAGAAGAATTGCAGGTGATTATCTTGTCAATTCATTTATCAGTAGCTCATATTTGGTTGCCATGTTATTTAAGATCAGGGTACATTCTTTGGGTTAGGTGCCATTATTTAAACTTCCCATTTTATTCAGATTTAAATATGGAACCCAAAAAAACAGATTTACATGAGTACCATTTTTTTTTTTTAACTTTTTGGTTAAAAAAAAAAAAAAAATACTAAAGTTGCTGAGCTCTACAGGTGGCCATACACAGGCTGATAAAACCTGTCAACTCCATCTGTGGATTGATGCAGTCCTCATCCTAAGAGCCTGTATAGCTGCAATCATGGTCTGATGGTTGGCCAGAGGGCCAAACAATTGGATCAGCCTGATATTGCCCACCTGAAGTGGGCATATTGGGGAAAGATCCACTCGTTTAGCACCTGTGCTAAATAAGCTGATTTTATAATATATGGCCAGCTTTACACCGCACAGAACACAGTGGTATCACTGATAAATGGGTCTGTGGCTATTTACCATTGAAAGTAAAGGTGGCCATACACGTCACAATTACGATTTTTCCTACGACCATCTGTACCCTCCACTAATGTTCAGGGCTGAATTGTCTGATATGGAGGTAGAAACAATAGGAATTCTACACCTATCTGACTATTCATCCCTAAACGCCTGCTTTTACTTGGGCGCCGTTGATGGCGCCCAGTCAAAATATTCTGTTCTGCCCAATCGACGAGACAACCGATATCCAAGGCTTTTGCCTCATTAATCCACCATACGCACCGAATATCTACAAAACCTCATTTTGTACAAAACCTCATTTTGTATGGTAATATTGGTGCATGTATGGCCAGCTTAAAGGTCCCCATACACCTTAAGATCCGCTCGCTTGGCAACGTCGCCCAGCGAGCGGATCTTCTCCCGATATCCCCCACCTACGGGTGGCCCTGGGGCCAAACGATCAAATTATAACGACGGGTGTAGGCAAAGTCGGTTCGGGGACCGCATAAACAAGCAGATGCGGTCCCCGATCCGACTAGATTTTTTAACCTGCCCGATCGAGAGCTGGGCGATTTCAGGCCAGATATCGGTTGGACAGTCCCGTCGGTAGTCCCCATACACGGGCCGATTTAGCTGCCGAATCCGTCTAAGGTAACGATTTCGGTAGCTAGAATCGGCCGTGTATGGGGACCTGAACAGTGGACTAAACCCAGACTTTGTGTTCATGTGATGTGGGCACAGACTCTAGCTGTTACTTACTTTATTTGCTCACCCCTCCCCTGTCAAACAAGCTGCACTTATATATGCTTGGCACTTCCTTGTTTGTCCAGGAAGTTCTGATCCTCGGTAAACAAGCAAGCTGCCATGAAAGAGAAGCCAAGCCATCTAATGATTGCTCTTTATTTGCATGCAGTAAAGAGATGACTGGAAAGCAGATCAGCAGAATAACATTTACAGCTGGCATTACTCTGCTGCACAGCCTACTAGCATTCTAAATTCAATGATATTCTGAGTGATGCTCAAACATAATTCCAGTTTCAAGATGACCATACAAATGGCCTGAATATCACCTGTTCCTGTTGTTCAGACTGACAGCTTGATCTATCTGAACTACAGTAAATGAAGAGGCACTGCAGCTCCCCTGCTTCAGAAGTGTCTAAACTTCAACCCCCCCCCCCCCAATGCCCATCTAGTGATTTCAAAAGGAAATTGCTTTAAGGGACATCCAATTTGTGGCCTTGTGGCATCTGAACTACAACTTCTGATATACTGCAGCAGCTCATTGGTTGTATTTCAACTACAGCTCAAAGCCTGTTGTTTTTGCAGTAAAGAGTTGCTTGTTAACCTTTGCATGCCTTGCTTTACCCAATGTAATTTGGGTAATGATACAGTGTATTGCATACGCATGTGTTACTGTACTGGCTTGCACAGCTATGTAACCTGCCTACTTTCTGGATTTTTCTTCCAGGAGCTGAATCAGTCCAGAAAAGATAAAGTCAGGCCGGAGACCGGGTCCGCTGAGTCCGCAGCACTCAGACTATGTGCCCCTCTGCAGCAGGAGCAGGCCCAGATGTCTCCGAACCTGACAGTGTCTACATGGATCCTGACAGCCCTGACACTTCAGACTCTGAGGTGAGCAGATGTCTCTGTATTATTCACATTGTAGGCTCTGGCTCTGCCAAAGACCTTTTGGAGTTGCACACTTAGGGCCCTGTGTTTTAAAATTCACGTTGCGGGGAAAAAATGCAATCGCGAGAAAAAAATCCCACTGACAAAACGCACTTGACTTTTCAAGTCTTTTTTTTTTTTCCTCGAGCCGTACCTTATTTAAAAAAAAAAAAATATATATATTCTCGGGCGCGTTTTTTTGCGTGAAAGAAACAAATAATTACATTGTTCCGCTGATTTTCAATGAGGCTGAAAAACTTGCATGTATTAATAAACTGAAAAAATAAATAAATTACCAAAGTTTTCCCAGTGACTTCTATTCAACTATTTGCCAGCTTTTACTTGCTGAGGTTTTTCTGGTGACTTCTTGCGTTTTCTTTCTTTAACAAATCCCAGCTAATAAAGGCTTTAGAAAATACGCGGGTTTTTTTTTTTGCGTCACTGCTTTTCACTGCGTTTTTTCCGTATCGCGAAAAAATAGATTTTTGTGAAGAGAGCTACAACACATGCTGAAAACACCCTTATCTGTTTGTCACTGCTAATAGCAACATATGGCAAAACTTGCTGCCTATACCTACATTTTGTTTAGCCTGGGTTTTAAGAGGTTTGTCTTCCTTTTCTCATGTTTTGAAGGGAGAAGTACCTTATCAATAAGCAGGCTTTTTACTTACTTTGGGGAATATTTACTAAAGAATAAACGTTGAAATCACGAAAGCATATTATCATCTAAATTAAGCCATACATTCTCCAGGACATTGGCAATTTATTAAAAGATGAGTAAGTTTTTGCCAACGAATGTTGCATTGGTAAATTTTTTTTTTATTTTTTATTTTCTCTTATGGCCAGGAAAAAATGCTGTAAATCTTTCCAGTCTGCAAACTACCATGATTTCTTTATGGTGAATTTGCCCATCCACAATTGTATGGGGAAACACATTGATGAATTTTTAGAGATTTACACCAGGAGAAAATTTGACTTATTTGTCTCACAAATCTCACAGTTTTGAGTAAACAAGAGATGTGCTGTGAGAATAAAACCTGGTAAATTGCAGCAAACTTTGAAGTTGGACAAGAAGAAAAATCATACATAAATAAATATGCCCCATAGTCTTTCTATCGTGTTCTGTTTTTCTGCACAGGGAGCCATATTTCTGAAATGTTATCATCTTCAGAATGATACATAAAATACAAAGTTTATCAGTATCATTTTATATTTTAAGAACGGAAATGTTTTGAGTTGTAGCTGACATATTATTCTCATGTTTCAAAACACCACTGATTTAGAATAATTACCAGAATGCACTTGTAGTCTCATCTTGTTGTCCTGGCCTTTACAGATATCTTGTTCCAAGTAAATTACATTTAGGGTGCCAACCCCAGGATATCGGGTCCTCGGGTTCACATATTAATCATTTATAAAAGCGTGTCCGTATCCCTTTCGCGTTTTCCCTATTTGTTACAGTTTCTGCACAGTATGGCATTCCATGTTGGGTACTACAGCTTTGTTATTTCTTCTTCAAAAGTGTAAATGCCTTTGTGTCTCTTTTACAGTCTGATCTCTTGTTGGGCCTTCTGGAAAGCCTGGACTCAGACTTGTTGCTTGCCTATGAAGAAGCATTCACTGGAAGCCCAGATGAAGAGATCAACGGAGAAGAGTCTGATTCCATATCCTCCTCCCCATCTTCTCCTGTGGGGACCCCATCAGCCAAGCTGGAGGCCATTAATGAACTGATCCGATTCGATCACGTGTACACCAAGCCACTAAGCACAGAGGAAAACTCTGAGCTAGGCGTTGAGACCAGCATAGTAGTTAAAATGGAGGAAGCATCTTTCAGCCCTACATGCAATGAAGACCTGACCTGTGTGAAACAGGAACCACAAGAAGATGACCTAGTCCCTGTCCTCGGAATGCAAAGCTTTTTGCCCTGTTCCGAAAACAACCTTGAAAAATCATCAAACATATTGGATACAGGAAGTGACTCTGGCTACGAAGGGTGCTCTTCACCCTTTAGTGACCTGTCCTCCCCTCTGAACTCTGACCGGGTTTGGGAAGACTCTTTCAGTACTGAACTTTTCCCTCAGCTCCTCCTCAGCACCCATATGGACCAGTCCATTTGTCCTTCATCTCCTGTTGATGCCGTTTCTTTCTGGAGTCACAGCTCAGAGTTTGACGACGTACATTTTTAAATACATCTGTGCGAAACCCAATATTGTTGTACATTGCGCCCTTTCTTTCAGTATTGCCAGGTTACTAGGCTTTGCCATGCAGCTTTCTTTAACTGAAACAGATATCTGCCAGCATCTTATCTTTTTTTAAGGTAAAAATCATTCTGTGATTCAGAAAGGGTCAGCTAAGAGCACAATACAAATCTGATTAATTGGAAAACTGATTTGTATTCATTTTTTTTTTTAATGTGGTACCCCAAAACACAAGAGGTACATTTTTGCAATCCAATATGTTTGCAAGGTAGTGCTATGTCTTGTTAACTCGAGCAATTAAAGGCAAATATTTATTTATTTATGTATTTTTGTTTTTATAAGTACAACTCGCTCAGTGGTGGTTCCCTTCCGTAATTGGGCACAGTGTGCCTATCCTTGTCACTGCTTTGGTGTGCAGTGATGGAAGCCACACACAACCCTTATCTCAGTTATTCTTTTTTTTCTGTGCTGTTTTCCATCAAATCTAGGTCTAGGTCATTGATGCTGTCACATGGTCTCTACAGGTCTGCATGAAAAATTCAATGCTCATTAACCCCCAAAACAAAGGTGTCATTCCACAGATTAAACTTGTTTGCCATTCATATCTATAACAACTTAGTTTATTTTCACTAATAAAATCCAAGCAACTTTTTGACAGTGCTGTGGGAGGATGATTCTACATATTGCCAAGTGTTCATGGAAATAACAAGTAAAGGGCAAGTATTAATGGAAATTAAGTATTTTCAAACATGCAGCTTTTTAAAGTTCATAATGTACAAATATAGACATATGTTTCTGTGATTACCTGAGGCCAATAAGGCAGACTTTATCATTGCTTCACAACCTACCAGGTGCATGGCAGTCTATCCATGGTGGAACTACAGATCCCAGCATCAATTTTCTAGCAAAGATGGTGCTGAAAGGTAAAGGGGAATTGTAGTTTTTCCACCATTTCTGGCATCCCTTTATAAATGCAAAATGCATTGTGTTGGCCTTCTCTGGTTACTCACTGCCACGTTTTTATTCCGTTTGATCGAATTAAATGCTTTCCCATTAAACTGTCTTTAGATCGGGTCAGATTACATGACACTGCTGCTGATTTTAAGAAGAAGATTTTGTTTGTATCTGCAATGACATATTCTCAGCAAGTTTGCCTTTCTGTTAAGATTTTTAGTTGTGATCCACAAATGTCCTTGTATATAAAGTTCTACCAGCAGGGGGTAGGAATGTACAGAACCACAGTATCCTGCAGATCAGACTTTTATTTTAAATTTACTGTGTAAATGAGATGATTATATATTTCCACCATTTTTATTTTAGAGGTTAAGAAATTTGCTTTCTCCATTTAATATTTAAAACTACTATGCCATTAAAGTGCAATAAAAAAAATTCTTTGCTTTGTGTGGTTTTTCGGTAACGGCACATGTTGCTAGAATCAGTGGCGTAGCGTGGGCTTTCGTCGCCTGGGGCCGACCGGAAATTTGCCGCCCCTCTATTTAGTTATTCTTAAAAAAAATAAAAAAAGCAGCATTAAATTTTTTTTTTTTTGATTGAATTTAAAATGCGGTGCGCATGTCATAATTGTCAAAAGTGGATTCAGCTGTGCGTCCGTGGCTGCCCATGGTGGCAGGGCCGCCATCAGAAATCACGGGGCCCCTCCCATCAGTACAGGACACACAGACATAAAAAGTATTAGGGTCACCCTACCACAGTGCCCCCTAACACTATGCTGGCCAGGCCCCCTAACGCTATTCTGGCCACGGTCCCCCCATACAACTGCCCCATAGACAGTACCCCCATACACAGTGCCCCCAATTGCCCCATACACAGTGCCCCCCACACACATTGCCTCCAATTGCCCATAGAAAGTGCCCCAATTTCCCCATAGACAGTGCCTCCAATTGCCCCATACACAGTGTCCCCATAGACAGCCCCCTCCACACAGTGCCCCCAATTGCCCTTAGACAGTGCCCCCAATAGGAAGTGCCCCCAATAGGAAGTGCCCCCAATAGGAAGTGCCCCCATACACAGTGCCCCAATTTCCCCATACACGGTTCCCCCATAGACAGTACCCCCCAAAGACCTTGCCCCCCCCCCCACAGAAAGTGCCCCCATACACAGTGCCCCAATTGCCCCATACACAGTTCCCCCAATTGAAAGTGCCCCCAATTGCCCCATACAAAGTGCCCCCAATAGGAAGTGCCCCCATACACAGTGCCCCAATTGCTCCATACACAGTGTCCCCATAGACAATACCCCCCAATAGAAAGTGCCCTCATACACAGAGCCCCAATTGCCCCATACACAGTGCCCCCAATAGGAAGTGCCCCCATACACAATACCCCACAAAGACCTGGCCCCCCCCATGGAAAGTGCCCCAATTTCCCCATAGACAGTAGCCCCCACACAGTGCCCCCAATTTCCCCCATAGTACATACCCCCAACAGACCATCGGCAGCGGCTCCTTCTCTCTTACAGGCAACAGGCGCTTCTATAAGGTTGCGCCTCATCGCTGACGTGTGACGTCATACGCACGGGCGCAACCTTATAAAAGCGCCTGTTGCCTGTAAGAGAGAAGGAGCCGCCGCCGCCCCTTCTGATACGCCGCCCGGGGCCATGGCCCCCTCGGCACCCCCCTCGCTACGCCACTGGCTAGAATCTAGTAGAAATCCGAGGCGGACACAATTCCCCTGTCTGTGGTGACAAAATTCCACGCAAAAAACACTCCCGCGAGACACTCCCGAGAAAAGGAAAAAAGGGTCTGGATTTTATGCAGAGATTTAATATTTATATCCCAACTAAATCTGGGCAAACAGAAGTTGATACCCAAGTTCAGTACTCAGCGCAGTCTATAAATGTTCTGGAGCAAATACACACAGATTTCCTAATAAAGGCCAGTGATATGAAACTTTTCATTATTTGATTTTAAAATGTAAAGGATGCATGTGACAAACAGCCTAGTCATATGAAGCTGCAGAGCATTCCTATGTGACTAACTGTGGCCATGTGACCATGATTGGAGTCACCACATCTATGGCTCTACGGCACAGGGCTGAGCTGAAATGTCTGCACCATGCTTGGGGGACTATTGACAAAGTGAGCACTGGGGGCTTTATTTACTAATCAGGGCTATACAAAGTTCCAAATATTAATGCAAGCTGCAAGGGCTGTATTAAAAGAAGCATAGATTCCTGGGAGAAGGGGGTCATTCTTTATCTTTACAAAGTGCCGATAAGGCCCCTATTAAGAAAATGCTGTGCAGTTGTGGTCTCCAGTGCTCAAACAGAATATCATTGAATTACAGAGTCCAAAGAGGGCAACTAAGCTGGTAAAGGGTATGGAAAGTCTCACTTATGAGAAAAGACTGGCCAAGTTAGAGTTGTTTATGCTAGAGAAAAGTTGCTTAGTAATATTAGTTGCCATGTAATAATTGCATTATTTACCATCAGGTCCTTTCATCAGATACAAGGACATCCATTTCAATTAGGAGGAAGGAGGTGCCATCTTCATATTTGGAAAGGATTTCTACAGTGAGAGCAGTTATTGAGTTCTCTTCCCTGAATCCAACATACAGGGATCCCCAACCATTCTTACTTGTGAGCCACAGTCAAATGTAAAAAGAGCAACACAAGCATCATAAAAGTTCATGGAGGTGCCAAATAAGGGCTGTGATTGGCTATTAGGCAGCCTCTATGCACACTATCAGCTTACAGGGGCTTTATTTGGTAGTAAATCTTGTTTTTATTCAACCAAAACTTGCCCCCAAGTCAGGAATTCAAAAATAACTACCTGGTTTGGGGGCACTGAGAGCAACATCCAAGGGGTTGGTGAGCAACATGTTGCGCCTGAGCCACTGGTTGGGGATCACTGTGTCATGCTGACAGATACATTAGCTTAAAGAAAGGGTTGGATGGCTTTTTAGAAGTGATATATTACAGGGTTATTGAAATTAGCTCTTAGTACAAGTTGATTCAGGGACTGGTCCGATTGCCACCTTGGAGTCAGGAAGAAATTTTTCCCTCTCTGAGGCAAATTGGAGAGGCTTCAGGTGGGGGGGGGGGGTTGTTTTCCTCTGGCTCAACTAGCAGTTAGACATAAAAGGTTGAACTCAATGGACATGTGCCTTTTTTAAACCTAACTTACTATGTTACTACAATTTTCCTGATGCATCACCACAATTTTGCATACCAGAAAGACTTTGTTTGTGAATGTTGCAAAGACTGAATTCACATCATAATAGGTATTGTACACAGGGCACTTAAATTATAAACCACATGCAAGGTATTTACAAGGACAAAGACAGCATCAATGTGGCAGTGTGCAAAAGGAACCATAGACGAAATAGGGCTCATTTATGACTGCAAGTGTAGTGCACAATGTGCAGTTTTGGATGTTTTTACCCATAATGCAATATTTCTCCTATCATTCTAGAGTAATGGCAGCTGTTTCAGGAGTTGTGCCTGCTGCAATTTAATTTATTTTATGTTATTTATACAGAGCTGACACATTTCGCAACGCTTTAGAGAGATTATACATCAGTTGCAAAACAAATGCAATTTGGCTGTGTGTTGTAACATAGCAAGTTTTGGGCCTTTGTGTGACTCCATTTATGTGCACAGCGACAGAGATGTCAAATATAAAAATGATAAAATGTTTGTGTTACTTCATGTTCAAGTGTTTACAGGAAAGTTAATTCAAGGAACTTTTACTGAGCAAAGCTGTAATCTAGTGGCCTTTGACTGCTCACTGATAAGCAGGACAGAGTTCAGGTGACCCTGGGCTGAGATTGCTAACTATAGATTTGTGGAATGCAGCAGCCTGAACTGAGAGGGGTTGGTCTCTCTGATTTCCAGTGGAAAAACATCCATATTTGTTTATTCCCATGTAAAATTATTATTAGGAGAAGGGGTATGAGACATATGATGTGGGGCTGACATAAGGTGTCTATAAAATTGACAGAAGATAAAGAACCCAAGCACAGTATATTTAGGGGGGGGGGGGATTCATAAAAGTGGCATTAACACAATTTTGGGGTTAAATTGGCATAAACTGTTTGTTTATATGAGAAAATCATGTAAACATTTTTTAAGCAGCCATAACACCAACAAAGGATAGGCTTCATGAACTTTTGAATATAGTGCAGTGTAACTTCAAAGTAAGACGCTGGTAAAGCATACAGGCCTACTTACATTGTTTGTAGCCATACTGACCCCACTGCTATGGAAATCATATAAAAATACTCATGCAACTGAGGCTATTGCCTCTTGAAAACATTTGCTGCCACTTATCAAAGCACTGATTGCCCAGAATTTTCTTTTGCTTAGCACTTTCAAGGCATTGCTATAGCACGTATAGTTGTAGTCCCATCATCATCATTTATTTATATAGCACCAGCAATTTACACACCACTTCACAATCAATTTAAACAAACGGGAATCCTAAAAAGTTCAACGAACAAGGGTATAGAGAGTAACAATAGGATTAGAGGGCCCTGCTCACAAGAGCTTACAATCTACATGGTAAAGTGTGTCCTGTGCCCTCCAGGTATAAACACTCCCACCCTAACCCCACCTTGAGAAGAAGGCAGATGCACAGGCAAATGTGTTTATTTACTAAAAATCAACCAAAAATTCCCTGCTTTGTAAAAAAAAAAGCAGGGTGTAACCAGAAACCCAGTATTATTAGGCAAAGTACTTCCTGTAACAGATGAATAATCTCCTTTATTTAGAGAGGGGAGACACACACCCCACCCACTCACCTCACACTACCTGCCTTCTGCCCAGTTTGACCTGTTCTCACTAGCACCTTACAATAACCTCATAATCAGCCTGTATTTCAGTAGAGGAGCCTTATTATTCCAGAGAAAGGTTACATAGACAAAATAAGCCCCATTTATAATATCAGGCAGTACCCTCACACATCCCCTACATTCCACCAAGATCTGGATTGATTACTCTATTCCCACAGTGGACTGTTAAAGGGCACCTATCACAATAAAATGTCATCCCCACTGAAGGTTTGAGCTAACAGGGCCCACACTGGAAGTTGGGGAAACAATAGTAATTTTGCAAAAAATGCACTCCAAGCTAGGGTTGCCACCTTCCCCATCCTAAAAGCCGGGCAGGGGGACAGGCAGTGACATCATGGGGCAGGGACAGTGACATCACTGAGCTTAAATAGTCCTGGCAATTCTGATGGAGGCCATTTATTGGCTGGTAGGGGGCTGTTTGGGCCTCTGTGTACTTATGTGTACTCTACTCCAGGCCTGATGTTATATATATATTTCTCACACACAGACAAACTAGTTTTCCAGGCTCCTCCCACTATTTCCCAAGGCTGCAACATTCTGACATTGTTCAAAAGCATATAACTTTACAATAAATAACACAGCTCATGCAAATACACAGCACATGCCTATTCTACCTGCCCCTAGTTCTGGCCCTGCCTTTAGGTCATGTTGATTGGTTTAACTAATAGGGCTGCTTTTGTAAGTAATTGTCACTTGAAGTCCCTAAACCTGACTGTTGACATCTCCCAGTTGAGCAAATGTCCAAACCATTCTGTCCACAAGAAGTTCCATCCAGTACTTTCTCTGCCACAAGTATAGGCTGATCCTTTCCAAGAGCAGAACAGAAAAGAGCACAAGGCTTTTCTAGATAAAGGGAAGCACACAAATAAAGATTTTCTTTATTAGGATACTGTACAATTGTCTGGGAAAATATAACTATTTTATTAAAAACTAAATGTAATTGTTTTCCTGATGGATATTTTTCAGCCAAAACTTATGCTGCCCCTTCTTATGCTTTCAGTTATAGCTTCTAATGCTAACGGACTCCTGCTGCACAAATATGGCAGCCCCCTCATAGAGGAACATGGGGGATCAGATAGGGAATGTAAAAGCATCTGGCAAATACTTTTATGGCACAATTCTAATGCTCATGCAAAGGCAATGTCATAATAGTTGTCAAACAAAAATTAAATTTCTGATGTCAGTATCTTTTTAACATTTTTCCTGTGCGCATTTTCAATTATATAGTAACTTATGGAGGGATTGCAAGGAGGCTGGCAGCTTTAGGGGGAGGGAGGCCTATAGCAAATTTTGTACCTAGTCCCATAGGGATTCAGTTACATTACTGATCATGTACTCATGCCTCAGTACTAGACCACAATGCTATTTAATTTCTTTCTCTTAAGAAGCCCCGGTCAAGGGAATTCGTAATATTTGGTTGTCAGTCAGTTACTGCAGAATAACTCATATAAACCAGATAAAAGATTTAGATTTTATTATGATGACACAGCTGGAGTTTCAAAAAGGAAACCTTTATTGTGGCTGATTCTGAAATTAACAGCTGAATTTTGTGTAAGAATAACCACAACAAAAGTTATGTGCTAAATCATACATTCTCTGTTTCAACTCCAAATCCTCCTCCTCAGACTGGTTTCACTTCTATGTACTGCTGCCTCTCACCATTAGAGCCAAGTATTACATTTGGGGTACAATTTAAGAGATCAGAAGCCCATGTAACAGGCATTGACTGAGCAAGGGAAGCCCCTGGCTGGTGCATAGTCTGAAAATAAAAAAAGGTAAACTGGCAGGTAATGGCAGGCAAAGACTATAGGCACAGAAGGGGCTAACAGGCTCAACGTTCCAACCTCAGTCTTTAAGTCTCTAACTCTTTTTACCAAGTATCAACCTAAATAACTACTAGGGGGCACTAAACTCCATTTTCTATGTAACGGACCTTATGGCTCCACATTTATATAATCTCTCATTTTGAGAGCTGTGCCTTGCAAGAACCAATAGGCAGGAGGTTTGGGGGTGGTGGGGAGGGGGGCCTGATATTAGCCTAAACACTTGGCAACCAACAATGATTCTATCTTTTCTCGATATGTGCAGTTTGGGCAGAAATGTATCGCTGTTATTGCAATTAATGTTTTCCAACATGTTTTTCATTACTCATTTTGTGTTGGTGACTGGAATTAGAGAAATCACATCATTGATAGGGAGGCATTTCTGCCAAAGGCAACTTGAGTTTATCATGTGCAAGTCTCTCTGATCAGAGAGCAGTTGTTACACAGCAGCTGATTTACAGAGAGCAATGTGACTGCCCATTCTGCTCATCTGGTGTCAGACTTTTGGCATTAAAGTCAGTTATTTTTTTTTGTCCCTGTACTTAATTTAGCAATTCCCATGGCAGTCATTTTAAGTCAGCCATCAGGCAGTTACTCAGAGTTCAACCATGCTGGGCTCCATGATTTGTATAGCCATTTTCAGTACGTATCAGCAAATCACAGGGCCTCACATATACCCACCCCACCAACATATTTTGGCAGTCTTTTTTATTTTTGTTTTTGGGCTCCATGTGTACTTTTGGTTTTTCTTTAACCAGAATGAGATGCAAGATGGGGAATTAACTCCTTGTGTTCCCTGACCTTCCACTTGCTAGATTCATATAATGTGAATAAGAAGAGGCAGTTTCTCTTAAACTTTCCTGTAACTCCAATGGGCAGTGGGAGGTATTTCTTCATCCTAGTGAAAACTGCAAGTAGTAGATGGTAGATTGCATAGTCCTAGTCAAAATGCCCTTTAAATTGGGCATACACATAAAAGGAAGCCCAGGATCACTCCTAACATTTATATAGGATACCCTAGAGACTGAGCTCACCCTTTAGGTTTTAAAGTGCAGCCAGGGCAGTATGCTGATTGGATTCCCAAATACAGACCGTATATGCCCTTATTGGGGCTTATCAGTGTATTGCGGCATTATCCATTCAGCATATGTAGAGCCAGGGAAGTGGAACCACTTAAAAAGCATCATGAAAGAGATTGTGTCTGCTACTGCCATGTTGTACCTGCTACTGCTATGTTAAACTGTAGCTCTGCACCAGTAAAATGGGAGCTTACATAAGCAAATAAATGGTTGTGCTGGAGACATAAATGAAAGAAATGTGAAAGGCTATTATGCCATGTTTATTCTACTCAGCTTGACAGCATATTTACCATATATCATTGAGACTCCCTCTCTGTTACCTTACAGCTATCATAATAGCACAATGTTCCCTTTAATTTCCCTTCAGCCAAGGGAGCAAAAAAGTATCTTTTGTGCACACTTGTAAAAATGCCTTCTGTGCAGAGAGTGGGAAGCTTTTGAAGAAGTGGCCTGTAGCCACCAAACAAGACAAGCATGTGAACTGTGGTACTGGTTTATAAAAACTCTGTGTTTTTAATAAAAAAGAATAAAGAAATATTATTTTAACCTAAATCTGCTCTGCTTTTTCTCTGTGCAATTGACCTTATCTATGAATGATGAAGGTTTCTTGAGGCTGTACAGCTTGTTTCAGCACATCTGGAGGGAACGTGGACCAAAGTCTTCTCCCTTTAGGTAGGCCTGAATTAATACAAAATTGGGTGTTTGCACAAAATATGTGTATTTGCATGAGCACCCAAGGTTTAGTGGTTACATTGATCATCAATTATGCCTTCTAGCGGTAATCTCATTCACTGCAGTTTCATAGATCTAAGTCATCGCTGCCCAACTTAGTACAAGTAGTGGGCCAATTATTTCTCATGCAGCATGTTTGAGGGCTGGATTCAATTAAAGTGATGTTGTCACACAGTGAAGTCTTTGCAGCCTGTGCACAAACTGTGGGTCACATGCAGCCCATGGGCCTCCAGTTGGATAGCCTTGATCTAAGTGATTCTGCTGGTAAGAAGATTTGGTTGTTTGGAATAGATCAAAGGATTCCTTGGCCTTTCATTGAAATATCTGAGGGCAATCTGCAGGCCTTCTTTCAGAGTCACATGTGCTGATCACATGCCTATTTACACAACATAAAACAACACAAAACAGCCTTGGGAATTCAAATAATGGTTAGCAGTAAACTCAACAAATCTTGGAGAACGGTTGTATGTATGCCTTTATCTATAGTTGTATATGAAGCAACAGTACAGACAGGCAATACATAGTGCAATCACTATACTGTATATATATATATATATATAGAAAGTAACTGGCACCGCACTCACAGGACTTATGAAAATACAAAGAGGTTTATTCAGAGTTGTGTCTAACGTTTCGGCTACCACTGCAGCCTTTCTCAAAGACAATGTGAACAAAGTGAATACACACTAATAAACACAATTTGGCGCGAAAATGGTGACGTCATAGTGTGGGAGAATACACAATATACATTACATAGTCCACTCTGATCGGTAGCTCCGCCCACTCTGATCGGTAGTTTCCAGGTAGTTATGACAACCGGACATACATTCCCAACTGTATACCGCTTACCTCACCTTCCACTAGTAAGTATACACCTCCAGGACCCATCCGTTACGCTGTCTTTATTATAAATGCTGCTGTTGTGCAAACGATATACTCTGGCGATCGGCCTGCTCAGCCCGATCGTTAAGCACTACACCAGCTTATTCTTATCAGTATCCAAGCCCTCATCCTGTGACCCGGTTTGACATGTGCCACTTGCGATTTTACTACTTGCAAGTAGATGAACTCCAGTTGGGGGTGAGTTACAGTTCAACCTTAATGTGCACCGAGTGACCTTTTTTTTTTCCTTTTTTTCTTTTTTTCTTCTCTTATCTATTCGCTTCCTTTCTACTTAATTTGCTTTTTACTGTTATTCGTTGTTACTGCAGTTTTGTTTAGATTGTTCACTTATTTCACTATGTAATGTATATTGTGTATTCTCCCACACTATGACGTCACCATTTTCGCGCCAAATTGTGTTTATTAGTGTGTATTCACTTTGTTCACATTGTCTTTGAGAAAGGCTGCAGTGGTAGCCGAAACGTTAGACACAACTCTGAATAAACCTCTTTGTATTTTCATAAGTCCTGTGAGTGCGGTGCCAGTTACTTTCTGTTACTTTACTCCGTTTTTGTACTGCACCCAGGCATCTTTGATCTTTGTTTGTCGAGAGTGCCTGTCTGTCAGTATATTTTGTATATATATATATATATATATATATATATATATATATATATATACCTTAAACAGAACTGTCACCGCACTCATCCATAGCGTAAACCCTGGTGCTCCGCAACTTAAGGGCGCCGTCTCGCCCCTCCACAATAGAAAGTTCGAAAAAGATATGCATATGTGATTTGATTCTTTTTAATACACCTTTTTGCAAATAACCTGTGTGCTGCATCTTTTTCGAACTTTCTATATATATATATAGTTACAAAACTTGAGCAACAAATGAGCCCCCCTTCCCTTAAAGCTTGTGGGTGAGTAACTTAAAAAAAAACAACAAATAGGAAGTTAATAAGTGGAGCTATTCACAATCTTCCAAAACTGAATCAGATCAAATCCAAACAAATAGGCTTTATTGGCAGCACAAAATGCCATTCATCATTGCCAAAACCATATTTCTACAGGGCTGAGTTAATGCATTATTATTAAATAAAAATTAAAGGAGTAATTTATTTTGCTGTGACCTCCTTGACAGTTCTGGGCATGATCAACTGTGTTTGGCCAGCTTTATTGGCACTTTGGCTGCCTATCATGCTTTTCATCAGACAGGCCTAAATAACACAATTGTGTATGTGAAACTGACATTTAGCAAGCAGTGATAGAACAGAACAGGAACCAGGAACATAAGATAGCATTTGCAAGTTGAACCAGGAACACTGAGATAGCATATACAGGATGAACAGGTTCAGGCAAGAAGAGGATCTCATATTTATATATATATATATATATATATATATATATATATATATATATATATATATATATATATACACACATACATATATATATATATATATATAATAATATATATATGTAAACAATCCAACATGCGGTGCACACAGTCTATTTGAAAAAGTGCGTAATAAACTCAACTCACAGAGAGTCCTTCCGTGTTGTAATATATCTTCCAACCGAGTCGCACTCCGTTTGTATAAAAATTAGCTTTTATCCATACAAGATGAATGTGAGTACTTATCCAGCATGCCACATCTGTGCGACGTTTCGGTAAACTTGTACCCCCTTTCTCAAGCACATTGTCATGGCCGTCTCACATAATATAAAGCACATTTGTTTGTCCCTCCGTACATAAGGAGAAGACGGAAGTGACGTAACGGATCACCATGGAGACGGAGCACACAAATGTCCCGTGTACACGGAAGCCGATACACCATCTACATCAATATTTCTCAAACTTTGGCAAATAATAGAAATCCAATAGAAATAGAATCCAATGTTCAACAACTATCCTTTAAAGGTGCATACAACATGTCTATATCTGAAACTGTTGCTTTGGTAGAACGTAGATCGATGTCCAACATAACTATCAAGCCCTCCGATTAAGTGATTCAAGTGTAAATCTTCGATTGAGGGGTGACCCTACAGAATTATTCAAACGTGAATTAGATCTTATGTTACAGGATGCAGTTCAATCTGGAGTTATTACTACTTCTACTTGCCAATATGTACGGGTAGAGTTTCCTATGGTTCCTTTGATATATGTATTACCCAAGATACATAAGGACCCGGTTAACTCCCCTGGTAGACCCATAGTAGCTGGTGTGGGATCCCTGACTAGCAAAGCTGCTGAGGTATTGAACAAGATCTTAAGTCCTTTGGTACAGAAAACTCGGTCATATATCCGGGATACAACTGATTTTTTACAGAAACTTTCTGAGGTGGGTCAATTGGCTGGTGAGGTATGGCTGGTAACGTTTGATGTCACTAGCTTATATACATCTATACCTCATCTAGAAGTTATAGCAGCTGTGAGAAAACTTTTGCTTGAATGTGGACAATATAACACTGTGGAGATTATTTTTTTGTGGAGATTCTTGGCTTCATTTTGTATAAGAATTTCTTTAAATTTCGGGACAAGTTTTATCTGCAGATACGGGGGACGGCCATGGGCTCCAAGGTCGCCCCGGCCTATGCCAACTCATTCATGAGCTGGTTTGAGGAGGAACATGTGTATCTTAATGTGCTTTTTGCCAGGCATTGTTGTGCATGGTGGAGGTACTGTACATCGATGACATGTTTCTCCTATGACCTGGAATCCCTGTCCGTCATCTGTGATGAGATGAATACAATCTATCAAGACACTATCAATTCACTATGACAGCACTATGACAGCAGATACTCTAGATGTTGAAGTCACTAGGTTTGTTAACTGTTATCATACACGCATATATACAAAACCCACTGACCGTAACCAACTACTTAAATTTGACAGCTTTCATCCCTCATCTGTTAAAAAATCGATTCCAATTAGTCAGTTTTCCCGGGTGTGTAGAATAGCTAATGATGATGATACTACAAAAGAAGATCCAAGTAAAATGGAAAAAAAACTAAGTGATAGGGGCTACCCTAAACATATACAGTACCTCAAGAAGGTCATAGAGACTTTGATAGATCTACTAAACGTTCTGTGGGACAATGTGTCACCTTTGTCGCACAATATCATGCACATAGTAATCAGCTACAAACTGTTTTGAACAAGCACTGGCATTTATTGAGAGAATCATACCCTTCTATTTCAGTTTTTCAGCAACCTCCCATGATGTCGTTTCATAAGGGAGGTACCATAGGGAGCAGATTGGTATGCGCCGAGTACCTCCTACATCAAAAAAGTTTACCTTCCTTGGACCACCAAGGGAAGGAATGTACAAATGTAAAGGTTGTTCTCAATGTTGTTTTGTTTTAGTAGGTTCTGATTTTACAAACCCTCTTACAGGGAGACTTTACAAAATTTGAGGCCACAATACCTGTGACACTAACTTTGTGGTTTATATGTTAATATGTCCGTGCAATTTGATCTATGTTGGTGAAACCACCCAAAAAATACGGGATAGGTTTTCTCAACATAGATCTACTGTGAATATAGGCAATACATCCCTTCCTGTTTCTAGAAATTGGACATACATCTAAAGATTTACAATTTCGGATTATACAACATGTCCCGCCCACTAAGAGGGGTGGTGATCGTATCTCAATCTTGAAAAAAACTCAGTTGGAAGATATATATATATATCATTTGCTGGTAAATCTTATATAGGTCTCTGCCAGAGAGACAAATATCACTGACACAGTCAGAGAAGTCTGCAGAGGAGGAGAATATATTTAGGTCTCTGATTTATCTGCAATACCTGAAATGCATATAAAGCAATTACATTATACTTTTATAAACAACTGACTCACAGTAGATACTTTTGAGCAGATAAGAAGCACCAAAAACCACTTGGAATTCACAGCACTGTCAAATGTTAGGCAAGTTTTTATTTTGCTTTTGTAATACAAACAAAAGATACAATATAAAAGGTGAAAATAATACATGCATTATGGGTAGCAATTAAAGTTACAATACATTACAGTACATTGTCTCCTGAGCAGCAGCAGAGGAACAGAAATCCAGATGGGCTCATTCATAACTTAGTTTATGGATCTGTACACTCTATACCAGAGATATTATATGGGATTAGCTATGTGCAGGTTCAGCTTTCGTATCTCAAGCTACGCACCCCATATATCTGTAAATTTGTCCAGGCAGACACAAGCCAAATACACTGATTTTTGAAGGGTTTGTACTTTGTTTATTAGGATACCTTTTCTTGCATAGTACAGCAGCCAGAGAAAGATCAATCTTTGTTGGGGATTAAGAATCAATATCAGTGGGTATGTATGCCACAGAAGGCATAGTTCTGGAGAGCAGATATTGAGTAAGGCTAATCTGGCGGTTATGAAGTCCAACACTTGTTTTCAAAACAACTATATATGGGAGCACTCCCAGAATACATCGAACAACATACAACGTTGAAACTATAGCACGTCTGGGGTCCTGTGTTAAGCATTTTGTCAGCATAAAGTAAAATACACCCCATTTATAATCTTAAATTGAATTTGTCTATCCCTGTTTGGAATTGTCAGTTCTGGGATTTGTTTCCAGAAAGCCATTTAAGTTTCTCTAGAGAGGAGTCTAAAGGCATAAGCAAAATCACATAGCTCAGAGAAGCCACCTTAAACAAAATCAGGCTGTATGAGATACAGACAGGGCTGCAATCAGGGGGAGGGATACAGTTCTGCCAGAGGGGTACAGTTATGCAGAGCAAACATTATGTAGCACAAAAGACAAATTCGGATTGGATACAAAAATTTCTGAAGATCGCAAATATCACGAAAATGCTTACGATAATATCGTATTGGCGATCCGAAAGTCACGAAATTTTCGTACCGAACAATTGTAAACAGTGGGAAAACCTTTCCGTTTTTTTGCGCACAAGCGTACAAAAAAGTTGCGCGGGCGTAGAAAAAGTCGTGCAACACACAAAAAATTTGGGGAAAATACACCTAGGGGCACATTTACTAACCCACGAACGGGCCGAATGCGTCCGATTGCGTTTTTTTTTTGCGAAAAAACGCGAGTTTTTCGTAGCCATTACGAAAGTTGCACAAAGTCGCGATTTTTTCGTAGCGTTAAAACTTGCGCGAAACATCGCACCTTTTAAGTTTTAACGCTACAAAAAAGGCGCGAGTTTGTGCGCAAGTGTTAACACTACGAAAAAATCGCGACTTTGCGCAACTTTCGTAATGGCTACGAAAAAATCGTAAAGACGCCGCAAAAATCGCAAAAAATACGAAAAAGTCGCAAAATGTTCGTTTCCAATCGGAATTTTTCCAATTCGGATTCGAAATCGTGTCTTAGTAAATCAGCCCCTTAGTGTTCGAATGAACGCTCTGAGTGTTCGTGTTTTAGTAAATCTGCCCCTATGTGTAAGTTTGAGTTACATCTCAACTATGTCGAAACTTACACAATTTAAGTAACTTCCACAAAATCTGCCTTGAAACCTACTTAACTTCCCTAGAAATTTACGTAACTTACGTAACAAGCTAAAGACAATGCAGAGAAAAGTTACTGGGGCAGGCAGAGGAAAACTCCACTGAAAACTCCACTGACCACCAATGAATTAAAAAACTTAAGGTAAATTCCACTACCCCCAGTGAGCTGGCTCATTTTATTTATATGAACTGCTTATTATAGAGTGACATCAGCTGTTTATATTGGAAGCTATTTTATTGAATTATATGCGTATAGTCCCATAGAAACATCATAACATCATTGTACCCCTACGCTTACGAGATTAACGTAACATATGCAAAACCTTATGTTGCATTCATTGAAACTTATGGAACTTACATATAAACTCCACTGACCCACAGTTAAAAAACTGACTAATTATTTTTATGAAATACTACTGACTTGAAATTGGGCCCCACAGCAAGATCACTGGGCCCCTAAACTGATGCAAAAACTTATGTAACTTTCTTATCAAGCAATGATAGCACACAGCAGGGGCAGGAAGGGCAAACTCCACTGACCCCCAATGAACTGACAGTGCTCTGACATGCTCTGGGTAATATTTATGGGGTATTTAGTGGACTGTGTTCATGTGTCTTAATTGAAGGTACATAAATAACATGGATAAAGGTAAATTGTGTTCCCAGTGTAATGCCTGAATTTTTTTGAGTTGCCCCCCTTCTACTAATTGCCCTAAGTATTTAATCCCTGAGGAAGCCCATATGCCAGCTTGAGGCATTACAAGTGTGTGGGTTTTGAGTTCCCCCACAGATGCGTCGCCAGAAACATGGTATAAACTTCAGGGTAGAATAGTTTAAGGTCAATGTCAAATACTTTCATAAATGATTTCACTGTAGTTGTTGCTGGAAAGACAGAATTTCCCCCCTGTACAGATGTCAGGTATTTAGCGTGACCATAATGCATGTTAGCCTGCCCCAGTACTCTTACATTGAGGACACAACAGAATGTCACTTGTTATTGCCACAATCATCTTTTTTTTGATTACTCATTCCCAGCAGGATTAAAAATTGCAGCTTGTGGTTTTTGCCCTAAATGTAGATAAAAAGAAATGAGAGAAAGTATACCAAATTGGCATGTTAGAAAATGTCATTCGCCATTGCGCTGCACAGTGTACATGACAATTTCTATGATTCTGATGGTTTGTGCCCTCTACAAGAAGGATTAGAAAAAAAGAAAGGCTGCTGTACTATGTGTGGCCCTTTGTAGATTCTCTATTTGTCCCATAGAGAGATCAGTCTGAGCGCATAAGAGACTGACTCATGCAGGTCCGCTCCCTTCTGCCTTTCTGTAGAGCTGTATTGACAATCACAGCTTCCAAATGCGTTTAGCTACATGGAGCAGAGCACAGGTTGGCCTGAAAAACGTAAAAACAGGCATTTTCGGGCTGACCTCTTCTCCATGTACTTGCTGTCATGTGGAAGCTTTACTTATTAGTGCAAATAAACAGAGCTGCACAAGGTGGCGGATCCCCTTCTCTCAGCCTGCAGAAAAACCATAGGCTGAGAGCAGCGGAGCCAACGTGCCATGTTCCCATGGCCTGTGCACCTACATAAATGGTATCTGACCCTATGCTGTCCCATGTTTTCTGTGACAGAATGTATCTGAGGATTTTCTAGTTTGCAAAATGTGGACTGTAGCACCCCCCAGTGTTTTTACATGGAGGTGCAGCCTGCAAGCAAGAAATGGAACGAGTGACAAAACACTTTGCCATTGCCCTTATTTGCTATGTGTAGCTTAGGTTGCTTGACTGCAGCTCCTGACATTTCAAGAACACAGAGGCCCAAACAGCCCCCCCCCCCCCCCCACTAGAACCCTCCAAAAATAGTGACTGCCTATGGCATTGTGCAGCAGCTCATTTAAAGATTGACTACATCAGCCTAATTAAAGATATTGAGTCGTCAAGAGTAAGCAATGGAATTTCATAATCAGTAATTTAGAACTGTCTGGGCAGTGCTGCATAATTGGGAAATTGTCTCCTCACTCTGTTTTAGAGCCAAAGACCTCCCGCTTCCCCCTTGAATAAAGCAGTCATCTAGCAAAGATGGCAGCTACTAGAGGTGCTGGAGAACCTCAATGCATTGGTACAGTACTATCTTAACAGGGAGCTATACCGACCAAAACAACATAATGTAAAATTGCTGCATACTCTTCTGAATGTTCATGATGTTAGCAGTTTTTATTACCAGTGTCATGAATTTTTGGCAGGAGGGTCCTTTCTGTTCTGTGTGGCAGGTCAGCAGCTTAAAGGGATTGTTAACCTTTAACACAACTTTTAGTGTGTTATATATTATAGAATGGCCATTTAAAGCATCTTTTTTAACTGGTCTTCATTATTTCTTTATAGTTTTTAAATGATATACTTTTTCTTCTGACTCTTTCTCTTTCCAGCTTTAAAATGGGGGCCACTGACACCAGCAGCCACAACATTATTGCTCTGTGAGGCTACAATCCTATTGTTATGGGTATTTTTCATCACTTACCTTTCTATTCAGTCTCTCTCCTGGTTGATAAGGTCATTTAAACCATAGCAACCAGATAGCTGCTTAAATTTCAAACTGGACAAAAAAGTGAAATAAAAAAAACCACAAATAATAAAGCATAAAGGCCAATTGCAAATAATCTCAGATTATTACTCTCTACATCATACCAAAAGTTAACTCAAAAGGTTAACCTTTAAAAGAGAAGGAAAGGTAAAAACTAAGTAAGCTTTATCAGAAAGGTCTATATAAATGCAGCCAAAAGCACACAGAAAATCTGCATTGGGTCCGCTATCAAAGGAAACACAGGATTTATTGTCTCCTTTTTTTGGTTTACTTTTTATACATTTACTGTATATTCACAGTTCACTTTTACAACTTTTCAGGGAAATTATTATAGAGTCCTATTAATGGACAACTATGGGGCATATAGGGATCTCTGCCTGCCCCATGGTTGGGTAATTCTATGCATGCTGGACAACAAACTGTTTAGAAGACCCCTGGAACACCTGTAAATAGTGTTTAAGCTTTGTAAGCTAAAATGCTGTTTGGTAATTTGGAGTAGAAAGACATTTACCCATTTTGTATTTGTCAAAAAAGCTTACTTTAGAAAATGTAATGTGGTCAACTAACTGGAGACCTTTTTTGGCCTTCCAAGCTCATATTTGGTGAAGACCTTTGAAAATTCTGTATTGTACTGCATAATTTTGATCTACACAAGTCAGGAATCTTCTTAAAATTATACATATATAGTATGGGATATGGGGCTTTTCAGACTGCGTGTGTGTGTGTGTACAGTATATATATATATATATATATATATATATATATCAGGTTTTCTTGGAATAACAAACACAACAAGGTTTTCTTATGTAAATTAAAAACTTCCACTAGAAAATGCCTTTCATTAAAAAAAAAAAATTAAACGTTTACAAATTAGCTGGAATTTAACACAAATAACGGTCATATGAAAAACTAAAAATACCTTTCTGGTTTCTATGTTCTATGCAACAAAACTGGTTGTTTTTAAACTCCAATGATAAACTTGAAACTGTGCCACCTGCTGGCCATTTCAGCTGACTGGCTGGTGTAAAGAAAGCACCATATTGTAAACTTGCTCTGCTTAGTTTACAATTACATTTTTATTCTATTTATACATATAATTGCAGTTGTGTTGCTATTTAACTTCAGTTCTGGTTTTATTAAAAAAAAAAAAAAAGTAGAAAAAATTCTGCCACGGGTGTTAAATCTAGGAAGTACAGTGCAGAATTATTGTATACAGGTATGGGATTCATTATCTGCCCGGTTTGGGGACTTTCAGGATAAGGGTTTTTCTGATTTTTTTTTTAACATCAAATTAACCCAAAAGGATTGTTTTGCCACCAATATAGATTCATGCAGCTTAGTTACTATAAGTACAAGGTACTGTGTTATTATTAAAGAAAAAGGAAATATAAAATATTTAAAATTATTTGATTAAAATGGACTCTACGGGAGATGGTCTTCCCATAATTCAGCATTTTGAGGTTATTGGGTTTTCAGATAATAGATCCCATATTTGTACTTTTTATTAGTTATAGTGTGTATCTAGTATTACAAATGCAAAATCTAAGTACTGGATACCCACTTAATAGATGCATGAAAAGGTCTCTTGATGAATGAAATAAGTCTTAAATAAGGGCATCTTACTGAAATTATAATATATTAGGATATTATCTCTGTTTGTTACAAAAGGTAAACAAAACAAGGCATAATACATTCAATTCCTGTTATTGGCACTATTTGCAGGAAATGAACACATAACTTTATATCAACATATTTGGTAGAATCAGAAAGAAGATCTGTAGCAATGTTTATTATGAACCATGTCCAGCTTTGGCATGAGTTTTGTATGCTTGTATCACCAAATCTGTGATCCAGTTCACATTGTCAGCTGGGTATGTCAGTGAGCTTATACTAGTTTTAACATAAAACATGCTCACTGCAATGCTTCCTGTTGCACAATACACATAACATCAAAATGATTCTATTACTACACTACTTTAAATATAAAATAATTTCACTCTTTGTAACAAAGTTGTTCATAGTCAAGCATTCACACTAACGGTGCTGAAAAAAAAGTAGAAAATGTACTAGTTCAATTTTAGTGCATGTTCCCAAAAAAGTGGGTTTTAAAACTGGACAGTTTTGCTATTAAAATGAATCCTTGAGCTGGTGTCCACATAGGTCTTCTTACAAAACATTTATAGTTCCATTTCTTCTTCTTCATCATCTCTGCTCCAAGTTCTATTTAGGTCACTTGTAGGTTCTGAACTGCACAAGTGATCATCCTCAATTATTTCTATTTCCTGAATGAAGGAGGTGGTTTGGGATGCTGAAGGGGCAGGCTTTTTCAAATCTCTTTCCTTCTTATGGCTTTTAAAAACTGCCTGCAGCCTGTCAAAAAGCAACTCAGACTGGGGTTTCCAGAGGACCAGCTCCATAGAAGGACGATTCCTAAAAATAAGAGTAAAATATAGTTCTTATAAACAAACTTCCATCTATAAAATATTCATTAAGGGCCAAATATAGACAGATTGCAGGGGGTCTTTTTTCACACTGAAGAGAACAAAGGACAAGAAACCATTCCTTGAGAAAATAATTTTCACCCAAAGCAAAGCAAATTTTTCTTCACTGTGAAAATGGTGAGGCTGTGGAATGTCCTGCTTTGAAATATTCTGATGGCAGATTCTCTTAAAAGAATAGTGACCTTTCTAGTTTTAAATGGACAGTTTTCACAAAATCTCTTAAACCCAATGTCACAGCTTCACTAGGTGCCCTTTAATCATTACAGCAAATACTACTTACATTGAATCTACAATCTTCTTTGTCAGGGATTCTTCAAAACCTCGCTTTAAACCTTCTTTAAGAACATCAGACATGATAAGTGACGGCAAATGGTCAGATGTTTTGTCCATTTCCAATTCATCATTAGTGCTACTTAGCCTGTTAAAATATTTTGTTTAGTTAAATAAACAAATACAAGATTTAGAAAAAGTTAATACTATTACTAGACCAGGGTGCATGTAACTAGGCAGTACATTTTTCTTAAAATGGTGGTTTTCAGTAAGGTCTGTAAGGGACTTAAACAAATGCCTCATTTTTGCAACAGGGAAAATGTTGGTCTACAATACCTAGACCACATTGCAGACCACAGCTGGAGTGTAGCAAAGCTAAGCAATGCTGGGAGATGTGGGTTAAAGGGCAAGAAAATGTAGAATCACTTGAAAAAAAACTTGATACAACCCAGTGATTCTACTTTTCCTTCTCCTATAACTTAAAGGACAAGTCAACCCAAAATAATTTTTTTTTGCCTAATAAAAGAAACATAATACTAAGCAACTTTGCAATATACATTTAATACAAATTTGCAATGGTTTTTTTACTTATTTGTATGTATAATTGCTATCAGAAGTAGTGTTTCCCAGTCCTTTTTTATTTTGCCCTGCCATTTTAAACTACATAACACAAGGCAGCAGACTGACAGACCTGTCTTGCTGAAGGAGACTGTCACTTGCAACATTGTTTAAAAAGCAACAACCAAAGTTGCTTGGAATTCTGTTTTCTTTAATTAGGCAAAACATTATTTTTGGGGTTGGCAAACAGTTTTAGGCAACACCTGATGAACATGAACCACTGTCCTGCATATTTCCTTTTTGTGCATTCATGGACACCATCAGCTCACATGTCAGCAGCTGACAGAAAATACATTAATACAGAGTCAAAAGTGAGCTGTGAGACAGGGCAAAGTAAACATTAATACACTGAACATATATACTTCCTACACTTGTTATCAACCCATTGCAAAAAGTAAGAAACCTACCTGCTATAATTTACTTGAGCTCTTCCACATACAGGAGAGAAAGATTCACTGGATGATTCCTCCATCTCTTCAGTCTGGGCTGAATGCATCACTGGTAATAATTCAGAGTCAGAATATTGAAGGGCTGTGGTTGTTTTAGACTTACAATTAGAGTCCCAGGAACTTCCTAATGTTTCACCAATTAAAATATCTGCTGAGGAATGGCATGTAGTAGGTTCAGGGAATATAGGGACTTCTGCATGTTCTGAAATTCTTCTTTTTTTCAACGGACACCTTAACACAAAATGTATAAGTTCAGCATTGACATTTACACATAATACATCCCCAAGGGGTTGCAGTTTTGAAAGTCTTGGTATATGTTAATATCTGATTGCTGCAGTGTACACTATACACTTATTCATTAATTACTGTTGCTACGGAAATAAAAACAAATCACAGTCACAAAGTGAATGTTTAATACAACTGTTTTACAAATAATGTTTGAGAAAAAAAATAATGTACGTGTTTCCCCACCCAACATTTTTTTCCAGATGCAAAAACATGCAAACATTTCAGCTGCTCTATATATTGCTTTATTTTCTAGGACAACCTTTCTATATCCTCCTAAATATTTGTGTAATTCAACTTTTGTCACAAGATTTGACTCTAAAATAAAAACAGGTTTTTTTTTTGATGACTCCATTGTTCTCTATACATGCAAATACCAATCTATATAGTTCTACAGAAATTTCAGTTCCAGACAGGAACTTTCATCAGGGAGACGATGAAAGTTCCTGTCTGGAACTGAAACGTCGGACAAATAAAAAACCATGCTTCATTATTTGCTTTGAAACCTTTATTATTTTTTTTTTGGAATATTTCAAGTCCTGTGAATGCTGGCCTTCTTTGCAGTATTTTGTATTTCTATGCATTAGCACCCGGGCATTCAAACTTTTTGGAAGTGGTGTGCTACCTTTTGGTTGGACTAATATATATATATAAATAATAAAATCTAAACTTAACTTAGAAAACCAAAAAGGTCTCACAGTAAGAGCATACATTTCTGTAAACTACACTTCAAAAATGAATTCAAATTAGGAAAATATGTCTTTCTACTTCAAACCACCAATCTAGGTACAAAAACTGGATCCTGTTTTGAACATATATCACTAAAAACTGTAAAAGCCTTGAATATTTGAGTAATTTGCACCTGTCACTTAAGTGGACACTTTACATAATGGCAATTCCCATTGATTTAAATTTATCATCATCCCATAAACTGTGAAATGATAGGAGGGACCTTACAACATTTATTTTGCATAAAACTACATGACTCTTTGGTTTATGGCTTTTTCACTCTACTCAATAGCACTCTCTGCACTAGAAGAGGTGAAATTTTGATTTACAAATTAGAATCAGAATTTAAGTTACCTGGAGCGTTTTGCCGCCCCTAGTACCTTGCTAGGCGCTGCTACCTGAGGAGAGTTTCTCAACTTGCCTCATGGCAGCAGCACCTCTGATTACCAATGCTGTATTTGGGACAGATTTTATAAAAATTAATTTTAGAGAAATATCTCCAAAAGTTTAACAGGAATAGGGCCTGCGTGCTTACAGTTGTGCAGTGGAATGAGGCACTAACAGTATCAACCTATGTCTTTTTAACCTATATGCATAGCCTTATACAGCTAAGTGTTCTGCACAAACCATATTAAGATAAAAGCAAGCTAAACAGGATTTACCCTGAATATTACCCATATGTCATCGCTGCAAGCAAGAGGCTTGAATACTTTTACACGTCTTTTGTACCTGTTCCCCACTACAGGCAATTGGACATATTAGAACACTTGTCCAATATAACTGTGTCTCAGCTCAGCCAAGACCCTGTATTATGCCACTTAAGCATTAGAATAAAAAAGCAGTGACTGCTCACTACAGGACCGTTTGCTAAAGCGCTGTTGCAGGTTACGAAGCTTATACCATTAAATTGGAAAGCCAAAATACCCACCTGCATTTAAAAACTGGTTCAATGAGGTTAAGGAACGTTTAAAAAATAGTCCTAATTGAAAAATTAGTAGACATGGCAATGATGGCTGAACAAACTATAGGATAAATACTGCACTAACCTGCATGTCCTCACTGTGCTATTAAATTGTGACATGCATGTAACATGCTGGAATTTATGACTACCATGTCACTATGTACCTAGTACCTTTGATTGATGTTGTATTTTGCAATATTATTTAATCTGTAATCTAGTACTGTACTTTTACAAATAAAACCTGAGAGAAAAAAAACTATCCCCAGTTCTGTGTGATTTAGATCTTAACAAGTACTGAACAACAAATGTATGATGCAAAGATGTTTCACAAACTTCTGGCATCACTGCAAAGCTAAACTAATGTAAGGGATTTAGTACAACATCTATAGTACCCAAGATAGCAATCCCAACTCTAATTTCTATAAACTACAAAAATTATACATATGCATATTATTATACGTATTGGATTCTGTAATATGCCTCACTTTTATACTAACATGTTATATGACAAAGTTTGTGAATCAGAAAGTATTCACTTACTCAAAGATATCCTCCTCTCTTTTATGTTTATTTCTTGAGGAATGTGGGAACCTAAAAAATAAATGTAAGACATTTAAATGACAGCTCCTGCTCAGTCAAAGTAAGTCTGAATCTATACAGAAGAAGGGTTTAAAAACAAAATACTAATTTATTTATCATAGTTAGGAAACCAAAATATAGTTGTGTGAATGTCAATAATATGAAAACATTATGATAAGATCTTACCCAGAGCCAGTAGCCGAGCATCCCAAACCACCTCCAGAGTTCGGTGATACTATAGCATTTGGCATAAATGGAGTTATGCCTCCACCAGTCGAACTGGGAGATTGATTGCAGAGACTATACATATTAAAATATGCATTATTAAAGTTCACAGAACTTCCCGTTGAAGCAGGGTTAGCTGGGTTATGTTTGCTCATATCAGCAGAAAAAAATGAGTTATCTATTGAGCTCTGGAGATTTGAAATTTGATGTAAAGAGTCTGAAGACTTATGAAAATCCATTCTATACAGCATGCCATTAAATGGTGTACCAACTGCAGCCATTCCAGCTTTCCTCTGCAACATAAAAAAACAAAGTCAAAATTAAAAAAAATATTTGCGGTTTGCATCTGCAATACTAATTTTGCTAATTTGCTCTCAACCCTGTCACCAAAGATTACCAGCTCTAGAAGGGAAGGGATACATTACAGTGGTCGATAGTAATAGCTTGATAGTAAAGGGTACTTTACTGCTACTTTTGTTAAAGTGACAGTATACACCCATTACATTACATTAACATTTATTTATAAAGCGCCAACATATTCCGCAGCGCTGTACAATAAGTGGGTTTCATACATTGGACATACAGAGTAACATATAAAGCAATCAATAACCGATACAAAAGGTGAAGAGGGCCCTGCCCAAAAGATCTTACAATCTACAAGGAGAAAGGGTTGCGACACGAAAATATGGATTTTTAAATAAATAGGCAGATCATAATTTCAGCACAAGTCCTATTTATTGTGCTCATTTTAGGTGTATACTGCCCCTTTACGTCAGGTATTCTTTTAATTACCATTTCAAAGGCTTAATGCTGCAAAAACTATGTAAAGCCGGCAATACATGTGCTCAGTTTCAGTCTGAATTATGCAATTGTTTTTTTGAGTTTGTTGCTCCCAAAGGCTGATCTGGCCCATCAACTGCTGGTGCAATTTTGGCCAAATGAAAAATCATGGCAACCTACAAATGCACAACCCCAATACAAAAACAAAACTGCAGAGTACAACTGTCTTACAAACTATTTAGCACCAGCAAACAAAACTCTGTTGTTCAATACATTTTACACAATTGACACAAAGCATACTGTTATATCAAAAGGGTATTGTTGATCACTTGTTTATTGTTTCTGTATGGTACAGACTACATTACGACTACATTACTATCCTGCCTTATCAGTTATGACCCATCAAGTAAGTCTCAGCAGTGACAGCTATCCCAGGCTCACTTCTGCCTGCCCATGACATCACAGGAGTTGGGCTTCTTAAGCAAAGGGGTCTCCCACGTTGTTTCTATTGCAGAAAAACAGTCCGACTGCAGGCTGAGAGGGTGGATAAAAAACAGGCAGTGTATAATGACAGCGATTCTTTAAGTTGCTGATAAATTTTCAGTCCAGATGCATCACAAATACGTAATGCTTTGCTGGTGCCAGAGCAGGGAGGCAGCTGAGCTCTGGTCAGGGTTAGTTTTTTTTGGACAAACCCAAAAAGAAGGTCATTTAAGGTGAGTTGTCAGCGAACGCCTATTTACTGCATTAAATGCCTTTGAAAGGTGGCTAGCTAGTTGTTAGTGACAATAGCCATAGCTGTACCCAAGCTGTCAAAGTGCATAAAAGAGCCAGTGCCCTGCAGGACATGAACACATAACATGCATGTAGGCGGCTGCCAGAAAGGGTGATACTGCCTGCCTATTGAAGTTGGAAGCTGCAGCTCCACGGCTGCCACCCAAATGCAAAGGCTTCTACTGCGCTAGACACAATATAATGGAGCCACTGAATGCCACACGCAGCTTAATAAGTGCACATTTACAGGCCCAGGCAAAAGGCCAGACTAGCAGACAGCCAATGAAACGTTATGGGCAGGGCCGATCTTACCAACTGCGGGGCCCAATTGGAGCCATGTGCTTAGTACAGGGGAATCCCTACGCTGCCATAGTTTTATAGGATATGAGCAAACTTAGGGGGCTGTTCCTGCTGAATTGTGCTTAATACAGGCATACCTCCCAACATTTCAAAAATGTAAATAGGGTCAAAGTATGCGTCAATTTTTTGCCATGCTCACTTGTGTGGCCACACCCCCAAATACCATACCCGTATACTAAAAATACTAGCAAGCTAGGAGGTCAGTAACTGCTGGCTGCTGCTGCTAATCGGAGCTGCTTGGGAGAAGAGCTGGAAAGAATGCAATTTGCCCTGCAGTGTACTCCCATTCCCAGATTCACCCAACACTAGCAGAACAGAGCATCGTTCATGTATCCGTCATATCGAGCAAACTTAGGGGGCTGTTCCTGCAGAATTGTGCTTAGTACAAGGGAATCCCTATGCTGCCATAGTTTTATGGTATCTCTCTGTACAGGCTATGAGCAAACTTAGGGGGCTGTTCCTGCTGAATTGTGCTTAGTACAAGGGAATCCCTATGTGCCATAGTTTTATGGTATCTCTTTGTACAGGCTATGAGCAAACTTAGGGGCCTACTCCTGCTGAATTGTGCACAAGATGGGACATTTAAACTTCTGTCACTGCTCCCCTTTCCCTCCAGCTGGATAGTCAGCAGCACTTTGTGAAATTTTACCAGTGAACCCAAATTAGTGGCTCAGGGGCAACATGTTGCTCCCAGTGGCCTCAAAGTAGGTGCCATTTTATCATTTCTGGCTTGGAGGCAAGTTTGGACACAAAGGCAGTTTTACTCAAATCAGAGCCTCCCGCAGGCCAGCAGTCCACATGGGGCTACCCAATAGCCAACCTGAGGTCGTATTTGGCATCCCCAAAAAAACTTTTCATGCTTGTCTAGCTCCCCAACATTTTTTTACATCTGAGTGTGGCTCATTAGTAAAAATGGCTGGGGATCCCTAGATTATACAATAAGGTACAGTTCAACCAGTGCAGCAATGCCACACCACAACCAGGGCACAGGCCTACAGCTTTAAACAAAAGAAATAAAATGGCTGCAGCTTACTTATCTTTTCATTTCACTATTCCACAGGGAGCCTTTATTAATGAGGTGCTAAACTGCAATTGGTCCGTTTAATATGTCTGTTTATCGATACTCTTCCCTTCTCCTTCGCACTGTTCTGTTTATTCTGCTGCAGTTTCTAACTCATATTATCCGTTTTCTCCCCATTTTGATTTATTCTCTACTAGTTTTCTGTTTTTAAACTCTTTTCTCTGCATTCTGTACTTTTCTTTTTTTCCTTTCTTAAGTTTTTTTCCGGCTCTCTTTCCCCCTCTATATTTCTTTTTCTCCCCTCGCAGTATTCCTCTTGACGATTAAGTTTAAAATAAAAGCTGAGCACAGAATGCTAGTGTTAAGCATACCTTATGTTATCTAGTAGGACGGGAGAGCTGCTCTCACACGGGGCTGTGTATTAGGACGGTGAGTGGAGAGGTTCAAAGTTAGTGCTTTGCAAACTGTCCAATCACACGCCACACGCACAGCAGCCTGTGTGAAAGGCGCTTTCCCGTTCTGGTATAGGAAGGTATAGGTAACTTGGTCTCAATGTAATGAGCATTCTTTTTTATGATGTAGTTCGGCAGCGAGGAAGAGTAAGCAATTAGAATTAGCTGCTGTGCCTGCAACGGCCCCCTCCCCTCTCTGTTCCGATGTCTGTGGGTGAAGGGGAGTGGGAAGAAATGCTCCTGAGTTGTTCAGTGTTGCGGGCCCCCATTGGCACAGGGCCGATTGGGCACAATTGGCCTAGGACCGGCCGTGGGTAAGGTGCCGCCACAGACCTACCTCCACTTGCAGCCACCTCCGCTCGCTCGTACGGCCTCTGCCACTAACTCGGCGGCTCTCAGCCCAGTTTTCTTTTACAGAACCCGTGACACAAATGTCGCGCCGTTCTTTCCCAGCTCCAGCTGACAGCAGCCGAGAGGCGGGGTTTGAGGGCCATGTGACGCGCAGCACATTTCTAGAAGGCTCTCAATGTTTCTGAATGCAGAGCTGTAGAGGCGGCACCAAGGGGGCGGATACTAATGTGTGTACTAAACATCTCATAAAACAAACCTCCCAACCGTCTGTCCCGATATTTATGGCACTTCCCGCTGTCCCGGATTCACTGTTAGATGTCCCGCTTTTTAGGTTTGCCATTTAATTGATTGCTGTGCTTGCTCTGCTCCGGGGAATAAAGCCCCGCCCCCTTAACTCTCCAATCTCCCCTGCTACACTCAAGCTCACAGCCTTACCTTGATGTTTAATTGTCCTGGGAGGAGCATTTGTGGCAAGGGTTAACTATTGGCATTGGCTGCATCCCTCTCCTGCTCAGTGGGTCAGGGGCTGAGGGGGCTCTGTCTTTTATCAGGCAGAAGAGGCTGCTGCTTTTATTTGTGTGCTGGGCAGTTTCACCTTCCCACCCCTAACATATATCTCTCACTCCTGGGAATCTCTGGCAGAGCACAGCATGCAGGGGAAGTATCGCTCATTCATAAAATATAGCAGACACATACACCGCTTTTCGCGGGACAGTCCCGCTTTTCATGGCGCATCCCGCTGTCCCAGGTAGTTCCATGAATGTCCCACATTGCGGGATGCGCTGGCTGGAGCCGGACGTTCAGACTTCCCCGGCGACTTTACTCGTTATGCGGCTCCTTATACAGCACGACAGGCCCTTTTATAAGGTTGCGCCTGTGGGTACGTGTGACATCATTACGCACGGGCGCAACCATATAAAGGGCCTGTCGCCGCCGCATAAGGAGAGGAGCTGCAGAAGAAGGAGGAGCTACTGTGGGGGGTAATGTGTATGGGGGGGTAATGTGTATGGGGGCTACTGTGTATAGGGGGCACTGTGTATGGGGGGGCTACTGTGTATGGGGGGGCACTGTGCAGGCCCGGATTTGTGGAGAGGCCACAAAGGCCCGGGCCTAGGGCGGCAGAAAAGTAGGGGCGGCATGCCGCCCCGCCGCAATGGAATTTTTAAAGTTTTTTTCAATACGGAGCAGTGGGAACTTCTCCCCACTGCTCCGTATGGGGCTTTAAATGTATGAGCATGCGCACTCGCGGGCGCGCAGGGGTAGGGAGACGAGCGGTTGTTCGCTCATTTGCGCATGCGCATTGGGGGGGCACGGGCCGTTGAACGGGGTGGCCTAGGGGTGCGCCGAAAACAAATCCAGCCCTGGCACTGTGTATGGGGGCTACTGTGTATAGGGGGCACTGTGTATGAGGGGCTACTGTGTATAGGGGCACTGTGTATGGGGGGCACTGTGTATGGGGGGCTACTGTGTATGGGGGGCTACTGTGTATAGGGGACACTGTGTGTGGCGGGGCTCCTGTGTATGGGGGGCAAAACTGGTAGATAGTTATAACTCACTTATAACTGACTGCCTTCTCTCTATATTTGTATTTTAATGTAGGAGTTGCTATATTGTTTTCCTTAGGTAGTACAGTATGAGGGTATAGCACATTTGCGTCTGATCCCGCCATTTCATCTATATAAAAGGAGTATTTTTACAAAAAATGGGGTGTGGTAATTGGGGCGTGGCCACAAAAGTGGGCATGGTCAAAAAATTTGCCTCGCTACGCGCACCAAAACTTTTTATCCCTCTTTTCATTTTTCAAATGTTGGGAGGTATGTAAACATGGGCGGATTTTCAATAAGGCTAGGGGAGGCTCAGCTTCCCCAAATCTATGTGGCCTTAAAGAAAAACAAAAAAAAAAAACCCTCACTCCCTTTCTGTACTGTCTTGGATATCTTCTCCTGGTTCTGCAAGCCCCGGTTCTGCTGTAATCAGCTGTGCTGAATGGATTTTTTTTCTTGTGGATTCTCCAATCAGAGCACAGCTTTCTTGACAGACAGTAAAATTGACCAATCAAGACACAGATGCAGACAGGGCTCAGGAGATATTACAAACTGTAGGCAGTGCAGACAAGAAGAATCTGCAGGCTGTAACTTTACCTAAGATCCTCACCAACTCTGAACTTTTGCTGCAGATTTCATCCCTTACAGGGCAGGGCAGGGCAGGGCCGGGCCAAGGTATTTTGGCACCCTAGGCAAGTGCATCAATCAGCGCCCCCCCCTTCCTGATTCCCCCCATGTACATGTGACATCAGCAGCCAAAATAATCATAATGCTCCAAAGCCCCCCAGCAGCAGCCAATCCTTCATATGCCCAATTTGCCCCCAATAGGTACCTATGCCAGCAGGCAGCAGCAGGTGTATTTGGGGGTGTGGCAAAAAATTGCTGTGCACTTTGACCATATTTACATTTTTCAAATGTTGTGAGGTATGCCTGTATTAAGCACAATTCAGCAGGAACAGTGCCCTAAGTTTTCTCATCTCAGCCTATACAACTATGGCAGCATAGGGATTCCCCTGTACCAAGCACAATTTACAGTGTACTAAGGGGGCCCCACCAAAGTGGCTCCAAGTGGGCCCCGCAGTTGTTAAGACCAGCCCTGGTTGTTATATGAGGTAGCCGTAACTTATCTCTAGTAAACTATAGAAGAAAATAATGCACGTGTATTAGAAACTAAGCCTTTACTAATTTTTCTTCTGCTAGCATTTAACAGTGATAAGGCATACCTTCACGTTCGAGTCATCCCAAAGGACTCAGTTGAGGTCGTGCCCATTCCCCATCCACACAAGCCAATGTTCAGTTCTAAATTCTATATATTTTCGAGCAAGCAAAACTCCTTGTAATTAGCCTTCTCTAAAGCTAATCCCACCCCAGGCTATTTTTCTGCATACCTACAGTATAAATCAGAGCTGGAAATAGGGGTAGACAGAAGAGGCACCTGCCTAGCGCACAACCTGTTCCAGATGGGCAGAGGGGGGGATGAATGGTCCGGCAGGGGCCGCGCTTCAGGTAAGTTTAATTTAGACGTGTTCGGGGGAGGGGGTCAGATGGAGGTTGAGGGCCCCTGCGGGGGGAGGGTTTGAAGGAGGCGGGGGCCATTGGGGGGTGCAGAAGCCCCGGTGGGCCCTGTACCCCCCCAGTCCAACCCTGCCCCCACCCACAATGTTTCATGCATTCGCGTCTATGCGCGCACATATGGGGGCGTGGGAGGAGATGCAGTGGCCAACCGGGTGGCCTAGCCTGGTTACTGGTGAATTTCTGGCCAGGTGGCAGCCCTACCTACTGGTGAGGCATTGCCTTAACCCTTTTACTGCCAGCTGTTTTGGTCAAAGCGGAACAGTTTTTGAACATTTTGCACTGTTTCACTCTAGGGGCTTTTCCTCGGGGGGACTTTTAGTTTACCCAGGAAAACAATTTATCGTTTTTTTCAGAACAACCTAAGCTTTCAAAATATGGTAGAATTTTTGTGTAATTCCAATTCTGTAACAAGATATAGGCTTCTAAATGTCTAAAAATGCAAAAAAATCAATTTTTACATAATATAAACACACATACTAGAAACAAAAATTATTTTATGCACGAATATACAACTGATTGGAAAGTCCCATGTCTCCTGAACGTGCCAATACCAAATATATATAGTTTTATGGAGATTTGTCACTTGTATAGGTCAAAAACTCCCAGCAGTACCCTACCAAATTTCCAAAGCACTGCTCCAGAAAGCTGCATACTTTAGATTTCAAGGACAAAATTTCCACTAACAGAAGGTTTATCCCAGAAAATTGTACATTTTTGGAAAGAACAGATTCTGGGGAATACAGAATAAGCACAACTGTCTGTCTACTCCAAACTATCAAGTCGCAATGCTTTCCTAAAGTTATTGGTTTTTATCAAAATTTGTGATTTTTTTAAAAAATTGCTTCAAAGCTTCCAGTCTATAGTATCTTATCTCCTACAGGTCATAAAGTAACCAAATAAAACACCCTAAATATGAACGCCAGGGGTCCACTGAACAGTTTGATGCCCAATATGTATAGGTTTACTTAAGTATGTGGCATGTAGGGGCCCCAATGTGAACATACCCCATATGATCTATCATTTCTGTCATTTCAGCTTCTGCAAAATCAACATATTTACATCATTTTATGTGGGATAAAGCTAGTAAAAAGTATGCTCACCCCAGAAAGTCATATATTTTTGGAAAGTACACATTCCCCCAAATCTAAAATGGGTACCCATGTCTTTCTACTCCAAAGTACCAAGCCACACAGCTTTTCTAAAGTTAGCAATTTTGATGACATTTCCAAAAATCCCCTCAAAGCTTCCACTTCGCAGCATCTTATCTCCCACATAGTGTTAGGTACCAAGATAAAACACCCTAAATTTGAACGCCAGGGGTCCACTGAACAGTTTGATGCCCAATATGTATAGGTTTACCTAAGTATGTGGCATGTAGGGGCCCCAATGGGAACATACCCCCATATGATGTATCATTTCAGCTCCTGCAAAATCAACACATTTACATCCTTTATGTGGGATAATGCTACAAAAAAAGTACACTCACTCCAGAAAGTCATATATTTTTGGAAAGTACACATTCCCCCAAATCTAAAATGGGTACCCATGTCTTTCTACTCCAAAGTACCAAGCCACACAGCTTTTCTAAATTTAGCAATTTTGATGACATTTCCAAAAATCCCCTCAAAGCTTCCACTTCGCAGCATCTTATCTCCCACATAGTGTTAGGTACCAAGATAAAACACCCTAAATTTGAACGCCAGGGGTCCACTGAACAGTTTGATGCCCAATATGTATAGGTTTACCTAAGTATGTGGCATGTAGGGGCCCCAATGGGAACATACCCCCATATGATGTATCATTTCAGCTCCTGCAAAATCAACACATTTACATCCTTTATGTGGGATAATGCTACAAAAAAAGTACACTCACTCCAGAAAGCCATATATTTTTGGAAAGTACACATCCCCCCGAATCTATAATGGGTAAACATTTCTTTTTGCTCCAAAGTACCAAGCTGTAAAGCTTTCCTAAGCATAGATATACCAAAGTCTGCGGTATGTACTGACCCCAAAATGAAAATAGCGCATATGGATTTCTCCTTACCTGTCCTGAAGACCCGATCACCTCCTCCTCAGTGGGCCGGTGCTGGGGGGGAAGAAGGAAGCAGCAGACGCGATGCGATCGCGTCTGCTGCTTCCTGGAGGGTCCTGCGACCCGATCGATCGCAGGACCCTCATGACAGCCCCCCTGGCACGTTGCCCAGGGGGGCTGTCATTGTTAGAAGCTCTCTGCAGCGGCGGCACATTGCAAGAGCACAGCGCTTAGTGAGTTTTTTCCACAGGCTGGTGCAGTTTTCTCCTAACAGGAGCACCAGCCTAGAGAAAAAAACAATTTATTTCACCGGGGTGCCTAATACACTTTCCACCCTTTTCATTTGCTGCTTCCCGCTGCCCCTCACCAGAGGAAGCCAATAAGCAAAATGCACATTGAATGGTTTTGGGGGTTTTACCAGAAAATGGAGCTTCAGTTCATCAATTTGTATGTACTCCCTGTGCCTGTGTGGGTTTCTTCTAAGTTTTCAGGTTTTCTCCCACAGCACACTCCATAAACATACAGGCAGGTTATTAATGAGTGGTTCCAACAGCTCAGTTTGGCTCACCTTTTTTCATTAGTTGGGTATAATTAGATGTTCTAATACAACAGTGAGTTCCTGTTTTTCTGTGTCCATTTGTTGTATAAATATGAGGACATTAGAAGTAATCCTGGAGTTACGTGGAATTTATTTGTGATGGCCCATGCTGGGCTCCCCCGCCAAAAAATCTGCAGAGGGCCCCAGCACGCACAGAAACAAGCTGGCTGCCTGCTCGTCCTGCTTCACGTCCCTCAAGCTTACAGAGGGGGCGTGAGTGGACGGGCAGCCGGGTATGAAAATTTTTAAAACTATCGTTACAAAGCTGGTATAAAGTGATTGGGGTCCACATTATGTCATGAAGTGACATAAAATGCTGGTGCACTCAGTGCTTCTTTTTGGGGTATTTTGGGGCCGAAACTACAAAGTGGTTGGGTCAAATTGGGTTCATTGTTTCCCTTTTTACATTTTTATCATTAACTGTAGGCACAATATTTACCTGGTTGAACATTATTCAATCTATCAGCCTGTTTTAAATCAAGGGGTACTGAGGAAAAAAGTTGCTCCTGCAGATTACACCTTTACTAAACGTAAGGCCAACCCCACCACCCTAATCCAGTGCTTTGCCCCTCATCCTTCAGCAAGTAGCGTCACAAGTGAATAATCCTTTCAAGTTACAGGCACATATCAATAGAAAACATGGTTTTCGGGCAAAAAGTGCCTGTCACTTTACGGAAACAGGTACTTGGTAGCAATTCCCATTCACTGCCAGGCATTGATGAATGTGGTGTGTAAAAAATGTCAAGATACCTATTGTTATATGCTATTACAATTGAGGAGGTAGTAATGTACAATATAATAATACTACAACCTCATCGGCTAAATAAGTACTGTAAAAGGTTTAGCTTCCCTCAGTGCTTCCACCCCCTCCCTTCAGTGGGAGGCCTTCATGGGAGTCATGTGATCAGTAAGATACAAAACAAGAGCTAAGGTTAACTGTCGTGCATTGTACAATTCTTCTGCCAGGGAGAGCGCTTTCTGCCTACAGCTGCACTTGCAAGGGAGGTTGGTAAGAAAGCGTAATGCCTTCCATTAAGCAACTTATTCATACTTTCTAACTACTAATGCTTCAGATATGTTTAAGGCTATTTAAGAAGGATTTCAAGTTTAGCAGTTTGTTTCTGGGCTACAGCTAGAGGGCTTCAGGTTGGACATCTCTGGTATATATATATACTGAATATATAACTACCAACTGCTACACAATATGCTGTATCCTTTTTTTTTTGTTTATTTGCCGTTGTTTAAAAGTTGCTGGTGGCTTGCAAAAGCTCTCTAAATCCTGCCCTGGGTTAGTTCTTGCATGCATGCACTTATATGCCTGCTTGCTTAATAAGCTCCCTGTCCCTTTACTCTGCCTATAACATGGTTGTCAAACTTTTTTTTGGTCAAAATTGTCAGACACATGTTATGACCCACCATTGCACCCCGTTGCTCACCAGCCCTATAATGTAGCTGAAAGATAATAATAAAATAATAAACATACTCAGGGCTAATATATTAACACTTGGCACATTTGTCCCACTGCTGTAACCAGGGCCATGTTTTCTGTATAAACTTACAGGTGCCTATATATAAAAATGTTCCTCCTTATTTTCAAACCCGCTACTGGATAATTGAAACACAGTGGCAGTTTTGAGGGGGAGAGGGGTATTAATATGGGGTTGGCTATAACCCATTGGTGCCAATCAGGGTTCTCATTCAGGGCTCATACTTGTTATATTTCAGCAGCTCTTCAAGGCTAGAACTAGGGGTAGGCAACAGAGACATGTGTCTAGAGTGCAACAGGTTTGGGGCTTTGGGGGAAGATGATCAGGCAAGGAAGCGACTGGTGGGATCAGGGATTGACCAGTGAGTGACCAGTGGCAGTATGTGTGGTGGATTGAGGGGCACCAATACAGCTTCCCCCGGGACTGCGGGCCCTGCAACTATTGGGGGGGGTACAGAAAGTATTGGGGGCCCACTAGGACACAGGCTGATAAGCAGTTTCAGTATACCTTTATGAAAAATGTCTAATTCAAATTTTCAGGGCATCCAAAACTGATTTTGCTGTGGAGCCCAGTAACTTCTGGTTATGCCACTGAAAGCAAGAGTTTATTATTATTAATTAATTATTAACATTAATTTATGAATGTTATTTAACAAAAGATATTAATTACATTTACCGCTTGACTAATTTTGTAATGTCAGTGATATTTGCACTGCTTAATCCTGAGTTAGGTATTATTAATGGCTGGAACACATCATATGAGCTTGGTTTAGTAACTAAAGGCAAAGGCCAGAGCAGATAGTCATTTATTGCATTTGATGTGACATTCCTTGAAGCTTGCTGCTTTTGACATACTGTAATTTCCCCTTTACATGTGGAAGTGCTGATTGTACTCTTCTCTGTTCTGCTGACTGTGTTCTTTCCATGGTCCCATGGTTTTCCAAGGAGTTACATTGTGAAACATATCTGTTCTTAATAAGAGAATGACACAAGGTTTATATACAATTGTGTAACAGGTTTTTGGTTTGGTTTTTTTTAACCACACCAGGCAAAACATGTAGCTACGTGTTAGGAAAAAATCCAGAACAAAATGACCTAAATGACTTCTGTCTGTCACTATTCACACAGAGCAGATATCAGGGCTAAATTGCTCAAGTGCAGAAAAACTCCAGTTTAATTTTTAAACTTGCCCTGTGTGAGAAGTGACAGGCCACTGCCGCAATTAAGCCTTATTGAGGCATTGGCATGTCAGGCTTTTTTAATGCTACTAGTTGTACAATTGACTGAAATGTATACTGCTACACAGTATAAAAGGTAGCTAAATATATTGTAATTACCTTACATTTATATCTGTTATATCTATTAATCTGTTCATGTTTTTCCCTGGCAGACAATGGCTTACCTTTGGCTGGGTCTTGCTGTTTTATTGCAAAGTCTTTTTACACCGGTAAATTTATGTGGTAAGTACAGGCATTTCTGTCTCCGAGTATCTCACAGAGAGCAGCAGAACGCTTAATGGTAAATTTTTGTAGTTATGGCCCTGGGCACAAGGGGCATATTCTCTGCCTAAAACTATTGGTGATAGGCAAAGTTTATCCAGCAATCATTACTTTTGTAAAAAATGTGTTTTCTTACATCTGTTATTTCTACTGCAGGCTTGGTGATAAGACAGGGCCAGATGTTCTAAACACATAATACATTTGCCACACATTTAGATGTAATTATGGAATGTTGTAATTATATTGTTATGTTAAAGATAGGTCTTTGACTCTTTTACTAGACATATGCTCTGTTCTGTGATGTTATACCTATGATGAATGAGAAGTGATACCTTATTGCTTTCTTTGAATCAGTTGTATCTAGCCTGCAGTCCCCACAGCATTATGTAGCTGTGATGCTCAAATGTATGCAGACAGCCCTAGAGGGGAGGGCTCTAGCACGGCACAATCTGCCTTCTGCTCATGTTCCTAGTAGCCACATTATACCACATGCTCAGAGGCCATCTTTTATTAAATTTGTGATGTCACCAAAGGGAATTCCAATCTCTTTTAATCTTCCTCTTTCTTCTCCATACTCTCCCTTTCTTACTACGTCCTCAACTACTGTAATTCTGTCTAACTACCTCTCTTCCAACTATTTTTGTACTTACGTTATGTTTAATATTAAATCTATTTCACAGCCACATACAGTCCATAAACTTCCATTTGGGCAGTCCTGCTATAGATAATATGTTATATCACCATAACATAACTCTTTCTGACAACAACTTATGGCTTATTCATGTCAATTTCTGCTAAAGGTTTGTTCATTATGATGCATATGAGCTCATGCATCCAATGCAACTGTAAATTTTCAGTTTTAAATGTGAGGCCATGCTATCTTAGTGCTTACTGTGCAATTTTCAGACTAGTGCCCCCTTTATTTTTATTGCACCTGTCCTGTGCACAGGGTCTCTACATATAGAATCCAATTTAGCTTATATGAGGTTGGTGCATATTGGCTTTTCCAAGTTTTTTTTACTATAGCGTGTGTTTAGCTTTTGCTGTCTTCCAGTGCAATAAACTGGGGCATAGCCTGAGGCCAGCATACGGTTTGTATTTATTGTTTGTTGTATTTATTCTGTGTCTTAAAACTCTTGTAATTGTTTTTTGCATAAAGAAATTCCAGAGGGTAACACTCGCCTGATACGGTCCTTAAATCTGAAACTACTGAGATCAACAATTGACAATTCGGGTGAACCCAATCCAAGTATCTATATTGGACTTCGCCTTTCGGAAGATCACAGTCTAGAGAGAGAAGCAGATTATCTCAAAAAACTTAAATCATCACTTGAGACTATTACTGCAAGGTAACCCTGCTATTGTACATTCTGTCAAATAGTTATGAAAATTGGTTAGCCACGTACAAATTGTATTTTCTGAATTGTTATTTAATCAAGAAACTTATATGGCTGATATTTGCCATTCAGGATTTAAGAAAACATATATATTTCTCATGTGCACCATTCTTTTGTGCATACTTTTATGTTTACTTCACTGAAATACATGCAAACACAAATAATAAACTAGCTTGTCAAAATAATAACCTAATATTAAAGAAGGAAGCTCACTAAAGGCTGGCTTTCTGGTGCTGGTTCCTTCACATCCCAGTCTACTATCTGACTACAAGTAATGTCTCTACTTACTATGAATAGGAAAAGGTCTGAATACAAAGATATGGAATAAAAACTAAAAATAACAACAACATTGTAGCCTCTTGGCTGCTGGGGTCAGTGATTCAATTTGAAAGCAAAGAATTAAAAAAACTTTAAAAACTTTTTGAAGACAAATTAAATAATGCTAAGAATTCTACCAAAAGTTAACTTAAAGGTTAACCGCCCCTTTAATTAAACTCAAAATACATTTGCTGTGGTGAAGAAAACACATTTTATATGTGTTAATTGTTTAGTTTAAATTATCATCAACTTTGCTTGCAGCTGTCCTGTTGGTCTTACTCCTGCCACTTACAGGTCATACATTTAAGAATAAATGACAAGTGTTGTTCCACAGTACAGCCTTTGCCATATTTTACAGTCAGTTTCACAGAAAACTTTAATGAGCAGTCCTGTTTTCTGCTGCAGCTCAAACACTAACAACCAAGAGCAGCCAAGTACTGGAATTCTAGCTCTCTATCTGATGGCTCTGAAATCATCTTGTGAAGATATGGAGAAGCCTGAAAGGATGAGGTTAATAACACGCCTTAAACATCAGCTCCACAAGGAGAAGAAACATATCGGTAATAACAATAAGCTTTATCCTTTACAAACATTTATCTGTACAGCACCAGTAACCAGTCGGGTTATGTCTGGATGTAGGCCAGTAATGATGTTAGGCTGCTAATGCAGAGTACCAGTAGGAAGGTTTTCTTCTAAACCTTCTTCCTTGTTATGCAATATTGTTTCATTCAAATCAAACATCAATTATCCCCACCCTTTGGGATTTCAGCCAGTGTGTGTCTATACACGTTAGACAATTATACCCAACCCTTACAAGTGAAGTTCTGGCATAGCACTTTGGATGTCATTTGACCCATTTCCCAGAGACAAACATTTCATAGCTGGCCTCTGTATTCATAGCCTTATTGTTTTCTAGGTTCCAGTGGAAAAAGTCCCTTTGGTGTCTGACAGTTTTTGTTGCATCTCCTCTGTAACATTCCTCTATGTCTCAGCAATGACAGCAGGTTCTAAATAGAACTATTTTTAATGCGTACACAAACCTAAAACTTTTTATAATGCATACACAAACCTAAAACAAACCTATTGAAAGAAAATATTCTAAGCAACTTTTTAAATATACTTTACATTATTTAAAGGAATACTGCCATGAAAAAACATATTATTTTCAAAATGCATCAGTTAATAGAGCTTCTCCAGCAATACTGCATAGAAATCTGTTTTTTAAAAGCGCAAACAGATCTTTTTATATTTAATTTTTTAGCCATATTCTTCATTTCCAAGGGTGCCACAGCCATGTGACTTGTGCTTAATAAACTTCAGACTCTCTTTACTGCTGTACTGCAAGTTGGAGTGAAATCAACGCCCTCCTTTTTGCCCCCAGCAGCCGATCAGCAGTATAATAGAAAAGTAGCAAGATCCCAGGCAGCTGTTTTGCTAAAAGTGGTAGATCAGAATAACACTCAATAGTAAGAAATCTAAGTCTGGCTTGAGACTCCTCCAGTTACATGGGAGTAGAAGAAACAATAGGTTACCTAAAAGCAGTTCTAATGTGTAGCACTGGCTCCTTCTGAAAGCTCAGTCTCAGGCACAATGCACTGAGATGGCGCCTACACACCAATATTACAACAAAAATTTTTTTAAATGATAGAGTGAATTATTTTCTATAGAAACAGTGTAATTTAGAAATAAAAAGTATACTATAAAAATCACGACAGAATCCTTTTAAACATTCTCAATGGTTTAAGCTTCATTTTTTAGTGTAAAATAGGAAGCAACATTTTGTGTTTTGTAATAGGTTATTGAGAATAAAATATTTCTTTAGCAATTTCCAGACAAGAGCCATAATCTGTGGCCTTGCAGATAATAGTGACCCACAGAGCAGCAGTTATAAGGGCTAATTTACAACATTCAGGACATGGTGCAAAGTGCATAAAAAAGGCACACATGCACTCTGCCCTGTGCATAACACCCATAAAAGCAGGTTTTGTGCTCCAAAATGGAGCACATTGAGATGTGCCTATCAGATGAATACAGACTGTCTGTGTTTGGCAGCGCTGTACACATGAAGGGCAGGCTAGGGATAGTACGTAAGGGTCACCTATACCATCACATTTAGCAAAAATATGTTCTGCTTAGTTTAATGAATTTTGAGCTTGCCTGCTTACCAGTTTTGTAACAATTATCCAGTCAGCAGAATGTGTCAGAAAAAAGAAAGAGAACTGTTCTAATGCTGCTCTGTATATTAAGACATCAGAAACCTTTTCTTATTTTGACACATTCTGCCGACTGGATGACAGTTGGGAAACTGGCCAGCTGGTGGAGCTGTTGGTACAGTATTTATTATATTTGTAGCACATTAAGGCCATCTTCCCTGTGAGCTAATGTCTTGCAGGAGGCACTAATGTCTACAGGTGGTCATACATGGGTAGATTTAAGCTGCAAATTCAGGCATGCTCCGACTGGCCTAAAAAGAAAATCTGGAACAGCATAAAATTTTTCCAAAATTTTTTCCAAATGGTGCATGTTTTAGTGACCATGTGTCACAATACAACCCATATATACAATGAACAGCACCATGTAGATGGTTTTTAAAAGCCTTTATTTTATCATGGCTACAACCTGGAAAGTACATGCTCCGACAGGCCTACCCAATGGATATTTGGCTGATAAACAGGCAGATGTGATTAGGCAGGCTTGATGCAGTCCCCACCCCGATGGCCCGTATACCTGAGGGCCAGACAATCAGATCAGCAAAATATCACCCAGATTAGGTGGGCATATTGGGGAAACAAATGTATAGCCAAGCAGGCCTAAGTTATATCTGCCTATAGGTTTTGTGCAGGAAAGTACAGCCTGCTGCTACCCAATAACACCAATTTTGAATTGCTTTGAAATATGATGCTAATGTTGGTACTTTGTCTATTCCATACCCTCTACTGAAAGAAAATTCTTCTTTTACCAGTTGAAAAAGATCATCCTCTGACCAACTACTTCCAGTACAGCCTTGGGCTAGTAGCCTTGTGTATACATGACAAAAAGGTGGATGAGCATGTGATTCAGAAACTGATAAATGTTGAAAAAAAAGATGGATTTGTCCATGGTGACACACTCTCTGTAGGTAAGAATATACCTATAATAATAGATAAATAGTATTGTTACAGAAAGCACAAGCTTACTTGCACACCTTCCTAAATAAAAGATTTTTCCAGAGCAAATGTATATGGCTGTACTGTAGTGATACATCATTTGCTTTTGGTTCAGTTCTGCCTTCTCAAGCCACCTCCTTGCTTTTGCAGACACAGAAGCCATGGCAGGACTTGCATTCCTGTGCTTGAAGCTCTCTGGGCTGTATTCGCCTGCCCTGACAGCAGATATCAACCTTGCCATTGATAATGTAAAGCAAAAGATTATCAAGTCTAAAAATGCAGAAGGTGTCTTTGGGAACATTTACAGCACACCGCTAGCTGTACAGGTAAGTGTAAAGAAGCACAAACATGGATTAAGGGAATTACCCACTTGAAATAAATAATCATGACGAATTACCACTGCAAATTTCCAGTTATTTTTTGGCATTTTTTCTATACGATTTTCAAACTGTAGATTTTGACTTCATGATTGTTCCTCATTAAACAACTACAAGTCTTTGCACTTTTCTAAAGACCATGATGTGTGGTCTTGTACTTTAGTACGGTGGGCTCTAATGTTTAGATCAGTGCTGTCCAACTGGCGGCCCCCCCTCTGTGTGGCCCACCTGTCTGGCTTCTTTGATGGTTTACCTTTGTGTAAATTTTAAATAGTATCAGTACTGAGATTAAACATGTAATCCCCTGTGTTTTTCACACCTTTTAGTTTCTGCATTGTTCACCCCCTGCAGTGTTCACACCTCAGGCTGTAATCATCCACATTGTTCACCTGTTCACACCTCAGACATTGTATGTAGTGCCTGGGCTAAGCTGCCTGTGTATATGGCACACACAGACAGCATAGGGTAGGCAAAGTATGGCTCATAGGCAGTATAGGGCAGGGAGGGTATGGAACACAGAGGCAGCATAGGGTAGGCATAGTATGGCACATAGGCAGCATAGGGCAGGGACAAAACAATTTTTCAGTGTGAATGAAATGTATAACCCACTCCAGATACCTTGTGCTTCGGTTTAAACAGGTCTTATGGGGTAAAGTAAAATAAATAATAAAAAAAAAAAAAAATAGCGTAATACAGTAATGAGATATTAATAATCACCCCTCTAAAACGTGTTTATATCTAAAACAAATCTAGTGAACACCACTACTAAATTTACTTCACTTTTCTGTGAAAACACATAAATACAATCCACCGCGAAATGTTTAAAGTTCGTGTCTATTTAAATAAGTGAATTTCCGTATTTCACACTCTTCCGTGACTTCTTTTTATCCTTAGCCAATTGTGCATATACTTACAGACCAACGCTGTGGTCTTGGAGCTTGTAACAAATTCCCTCGTGGTTGAACTATAACTCCCAGCTTCTCTTTTTCCACTTTCTCCTGCTGCTGGACAAATATACAACGGACATGTGTAAAATCCTAAAACTTTATTCTAAAACATATTAAAAGTTTAAACTCACAAACGCCATAAAAATTGCGCCCATCGGGAGTCCTTTTGTAAACAGCGTCGGATCCTTGCTTGCTTATCAGTCTCTTTATGCGATCTGCAGTACTCGCTTTGATCCTGGCTTGCAAATCTCTCCGTTCGCGTTCTCCCTTTGCCGTCTCTCTCCACCGCTGACGCGTTTCGCCGACTGCATAGGGCAGGGAGGGTATGGAACACACAGACAGCATAGGGCAGGCATAGTATGGCACATAGGCAGCAAAGGCAGGGAGGGTATGGAGCACACAGACAGCATAGGGCAGGAATAGTATGGCACATAGGCAGCATAGGGCAGGGAGGGTATGGAACACACAGGCAGCATAGGGTAGGCAGAGTATGGCACACACAAGACAGCTAAGGGCAGGCAGAGTATGGCACACACAGGCAGCATAGGGCAGGCAGAGTATGGCACACACAGGTAGGGCAGGCAGAGTATGGCACACACAGGTAGGGCAGGCAGAGTATGGCACACACAGGCAGCATAGGGCAGGCAGAGTATGGCACACACAGGCAGCATAGGGCAGGCAGAGTATGGCACACACAGGCAGGAAGAGCAGGCAGAGTATGGCACACACAGGCAGCATAGGGCAGGCAGAGTATGGCACACACAGGCAGCATAAGGGAGGCAGAGTGCTGCCTGTGTGTGCCATACTCTGCCTGCCCTATGCTGCCTGTGGGAGGTGAACCTGGCAGGGGTTTGTTCTGGGAGTTTGTTGGTAGTTGGAAACAGCCATTAAATGGTCCCTAAGGTGTGTAATTATGTTGCTGGGGGTTGCTGTGCTATCCACGGGGGAGGAGGAGGCATATGGATTTAAGGGTGTGTCTTAATATGACATAATATAATTCTTTCATATATGAATAAATGTTGATATCCCCGCAGTGAGGACCAAGCATTTGGGTTTTTGCTGCACTACCACCATTGTGATAAAATGGGTGTGGTTTGAAGTGGGTGTGGTTCAAAAAAAGGGGAGTGGCCAAAACTGGCTTCCATTAGCGGCCCTCCACCATGTATGCTAGAGAAATTCCGGCCCTCTGCACCGCAGAAGTTGGACAGCACTGGTTTAGATCATCCACTCTGTGTCAAAATGTTTCCAGTCTTGCCTTCCTTATGGTGTGGTGGGAGCTTGCCTTGTGAAAATAAAATTAGATTTTATTGTTTAGTTAATAATTCTCAAGAATAAGAAATATCAGACACCTAAATACTGCTGATGGGTTTCAGTAGGGGTAATTTACTACAACCCTGGATGCAAGTGCTAGAGCACTAAGGGGTGCCTCACCGCACCAATCTCCAGATTGGAAATTAATATACTAGAAATAAAGGAGTTAAGTAACTAAACTGACTTCCAAGATATGGTAATCTCTAAGGGTGTAAAGTTCACTAATGAATTAAGCATTTTTAAAATCATTAATGATTTAACAATGTATTAATGCCTTGGGTGCTGTGTAATAATGATGCCAAAAGGTGTATTTGATCCAGATGTTATGAACCAGACAAACCCTTGTTTAAAAACTGCATAATGAAAAAGTCCATTAGTAAATAAGGGATTTTAAATGAATAGATAATTATTAAAACATCTAGTTCTCTATAACTATGCTAAAAGGCTTTATTTAGTGCAAATATTATGAGCTATAAAAACCCTTGTTGGAAAACTGAATAATAAAAAGAAAATTGATAGAAGGGAGGCGATATCACAAAGAGCACCGCTATTTCTCTCTAATCCCTATGGACACCACCAAGTGGGAGATTGGAAATAAATAATGAGCAGGTTAGGGGATAGCAATGGATTAGTCCTACCTGTCAGCCCCCCCTGACCACTTCTCATGAATATAGTACTGCAGCAGTTCAGAAAAGTAAAGGATAGTGCACAAAGCAATGGCAATTTTTACCTGTTTCTTTCACTTTTTCGCCCTGCACATAGTGAATGATCCCTAGTATGTTTTTATATTTTTTATAGGGGATACAAATATTTCTGCTTAAAAAGTACCTGTCGCCCAGACATAAAAAGCTGTATAATAAAAGTCCTTTTCAAATGAAACACAAATTACATTTTTATTAACACATCCATATCAATTATAAAGGCATTTAAAAATCCCAGTTGATAATCTCATATTGCCTGCCCCGCTTCTTTCACTTTCCATTCATCACTCACATTCCCCCTGCCTTCTTACCATTTGATTATGTAGCAAGTGCATGGGCATCAGGTCCCTCATTCTTGCCTTAATAACAGTGTCCACAAAATGATGCCTGCCTGCTTGCTGTGATTCTGTAATTTAAAGACTGAAGGAAACAAGATTTATATTACTTATATAGTGTAAGTGAAGTTAATTTTGCTTGACAAACACAACAGAAAAGAATTTGAAATTATTTCTTAGGGTGACAGGTCCCCTTTAATTTTTTCATGTTCTAGTTCCTGTCTGCTTTGGGAACCTCAAAGGATAATGAAGAATGTCCAAAGGCAATCAGTGCCTTGTTGGAAGCAATGAAACAGGGCAAGTTTTCTAACCCAATGATGATGTCCCAGTTAATGCCTGTTCTGCATCAGAAGTCCTATCTGGATGTAGCTAATATAAAATGCACTGGCAACAAAGGTGAGTAAATGAATCAGAAGAGGGAAAGCAAAAAAGCTATTTTATTTTTTCTCTAACAGGAATATTATTCATGTGTTTTATTGGAAATGCACAATGATTTGGAGCCACTGCTTTGGTGTTTGGTTCTGTTCTGCAGGTTGTCTAATATTTGTAAAATTGATTTAATTTATAACATTACATTTTATCTCTGTTGCAGACAACCTTGTTTTAAACCCCAGTACTGGGGTGCTCCCTGATGTTGTAGAGGGCGAAGAACGGATTAATGTTATAATAACAGTTGAATCGCCCTCAAATCAGCCAGTTAGAGTTGGTGTTGAGGCTCCAGTACGGTCTTCACTTCTGGACATCCTCAAGTTAGCAGAAAAGCAAAATGAGAATTTCATGTGAGTATTCAAAAGAATATGTTTCCTGCAAAAATTACCTGCTTTTCATGGAATATTGATTTGTACCATTAATTTTTATAAAACCATCATTTTGTACATACTCCTTTTAAAGGATCAGTAATCCTAGAAATAAAAATTATTAATTTGATTGGACTTGCTGTTAATTTCAGTCCTGTACATGCTAAAATGTTTTGTGGCCCTGTTTTTTTATTGCTACATGCTTGCTATCAGCAAAGAAATGCTTTTGACATATTCTGACCATAACGCCTTGCCTTTCAGTGCTAAATAAACTGGGCATCCTGGAGAGCACACATACACATTAAAGATTATAAGATATTACAGTGGAGGAAATAATTATTTGACCCCTCACTGATTTTGTAAGTTTGTCCAATGACAAAGAAATGAAAAGTCTCAGAACAGTATCATTTCAATGGTAGGTTTATTTTAACAGTGGCAGATAGCACATCAAAAGGAAAATCGAAAAAATAACTTTAAATAAAAGACAGCAATTGATTTGCATTTCATTGAGTGAAATAAGTTTTTGAACCCTCTAACAAAAAAAGACTTAATACTTAGTGGAAAAACCCTTGTTTGCAAGCACAGAGGTCAAACGTTTCTTGTAATTGATGACCAAGTTTGTGCACATTTTAGGAGGAATGTTGGTCCCACTCCTCTTTGCAGATCATCTCTAAATCCCTAAGGTTTCGAGGCTGTCTCTGTGCAACTCTGAGCTTGAGCTCCCTCCATAGGTTTTCTATTGGATTAAGGTCCGGAGACTGACTAGGCCACTCCATGACCTTAATGTGCTTCTTCTTGAGCCACTCCTTTGTTGCCTTTGCTGTATGTTTTGGGTCATTGTCGTGCTGGAACACCCATCCACGACCCATTTTCAGTTTCCTGGCAGAGGGAAGGAGGTTGTTGTTCAGGATTTCACGATACATGGCTCCGTCCATTTTCCCGTTAATGCGAATAAGTTGTCCTGTGCCCTTAGCAGAAAAACACCCCCAAAGCAAAATGTTTCCACCCCCATGCTTGACGGTGGGGACGGTGATTTGGGGGTCATAGGCAGCATTTTTCTTCCTCCAAACACAGCGAGTTGAGTTAATGCCAAAGAGCTCTATTTTGGTCTCATCAGACCACAGCACCTTCTCCCAGTCACTCACAGAATCATTCAGGTGTTCACTGGCAAACTTCAGACGGGCCTGCACATGTGCCTTCTTGAGCAGGGGGACCTTGCGAGCCCTGCAGGATTTTAATCCATTGCGGTGTAATGTGTTTCCAATGGTTTTCTTGGTGACTGTGGTCCCTGCTAATTTGAGGTCATTAACTAACTCCTCCCGTGTAGTTCTAGGATGCTTTTTCACCTTTCTCAGAATCATTGACACCCCACGAGGTGAGATCTTGCGTGGAGCCCCAGAGCGAGGTCGATTGATGGTCATTTTGTGCGCCTTCCATTTTCGAACAATCGCACCAACAGTTGTCACCTTCTCTCCCAGCTTCTTGCTAATGGTTTTGTAGCCCATTCCAGCCTTGTGCAGGTCTACAATTTTGTCTCTGACATCCTTGGACAGCTCTTTGGTCTTTCCCATGTTGGAGAGTTTGGAGTCTGCTTGATTGATTGATTCTGTGGACAGGTGTCTTTTATACAGGTGACTAGTTAAGACAGGCGTCCTTAATGAGGTTGACTAATTGAGTAGAAGTGTCTAACCACTCTGTGGGAGCCAGAACTCTTAATGGTTGGTAGGGGTTCAAAACTTATTTCACTCAATGAAATGCAAATCAGTTGCTATCTTTTATTTAAAGTTATTTTTTTCGATTTTCCTTTTGATGTGCTATCTGCCACTGTTAAAATAAACCTACCATTGAAATGATACTGTTCTGAGACTTTTCATTTCTTTGTCATTGGACAAACTTACAAAATCAGTGAGGGGTCAAATAATTATTTCCTCCACTGTATATTGGTGGCTAATCAGGCCCATCACTTGACCTTCAAACATGGTGCCATAATCAGAATAGAGAACAGTTTTTTTTCTAGAACAGGACAGTAGACCGTAAGAAAAAAGTGACTCAACATGGAAGTATAGTACAAGATACCACCCCTATATCATTTTCACCTTACTTGTCCTTTAATAATGGAAATCCACGCCATGCGTCTGAACCCAGGCTGAAGCAGTGTTTGTGTAAGCTCAGGCACAGGAGCAAGCAGAGGCCAGCGAATCAGCTGATTCTCAGCCTGACAAAATGGGGCCACACCTCCATGTTAGCTGATTCTCAAAATGACAAAATGGGGCCACACTTCCATGTTAGCTGATTCTCAAAATGACAAAATGGGGCCGTGTGGACGTAGGTTGTAATAAGTTTGATCGAAAGTATAGGAAAGAAGATGAATAGAAAGTACAGTTAATGGGGATATGAAAAGAGGTAATGTTGAGAAATAGGGAGAATAGGGAATACAATTGTAGGTGCAAAAGGAAGAAACTGTAATGTAATGACTGGTAAGCAGTGAAGAGAGAGGTTAATAGGAAAAGAAGTGGGAATGGAAAGGCAAGGATGAATGCATAACAAAGCAGAAAATAATGAATAATGCAGTGTATGGGCTACAAGTGTTAAGGTGGCCATACATGGGCAGAATGAAGCTGCCGATTAGGGTCCTTTAGAATGATTCTTGGCTAGGACTGAAATATTTGTATTTCCAATTCTATCTATAACAGTATATCCCATTATTTGCCTGTTCATATTGTAGGTTTAAGACAAAAGACAGCTTGTATGGACCTTTTCTGGTAACGGTAAATGGAGTTACAGGCTCTTCAGAGGAGCGAACCTACTGGCAGCTTTTGAAGGATCCAAATGATCCCCTTATCGAAGGTGACTATAATCTGAAACAGAAATCTCAGCAAAAATGCTCTATATTGGTACAGTACAGCTGCAAAAAGATTTGCTCAGAAGCAAAATCAGTACATTAACTAATGTAATTTGGTAACAATATAATGACACAAAAATATGGTATCTACCAATGTAGCTGTCTGCAATATATACTCTTTATAATACTATAAGCGTTGTGTTCTCTTCATGCCCAAACACTAGGTTTTTCTTTGAAATGTCATAGAAACTTGCTGTCTGTTGGCCTAATCAAATACAATTTCTCTATTTTCTTCAGGTATTGCTGATTACAGGCCTGAGGATGGAGAAGTAATCACCCTGCGGTTGAGTAATTGGTAAAATGGGCTCCTTTCTTACTGACGGTGTCCTACTGGGACATGGTCTGGTGCACAGAAACTTTCTTGTATTGATATATAGTTCTGTCTGAACAGCAGTAAATGTTTTGTACATAGGCAACATAGTTATGGTTAATACCTCTGTATCACTGCAATGTATGGGGTTCTCCATACACAGAAACTTCCTTTTCAGGGAGACAGGTAGCCACACACTACTGGGATTGCCTCTACCCCACAACTGCCTGGTAATTACCATTCATATATGTTTAGGGTAAAAATCCGCCAAGCATTAATCACTGGATTGTCTATATTGTGCTCAAATCTATTAAGGTATCGATTTTAAATGTAATTTGTAATTTACCTTAAAAATATAAGCGTGCATTTCTATTGTGTTGTTAATTAGAAGCTTCAATAAATGAGATTTTGCTAAATGGGAAAGTGTTATTTTTTTATTGTTAACACATCCCCCTTCAAACATAGAAAGTTTCAGTATCGAAAACTTTCACTACGATAGGGTTGGACTTTTTAACCCTTCCTTTGTATTTTCTGCATTTACACCTATGGAGAAATGACCATACCTTCCATTGCTGATTCCCATTCAGGAGAATATGAATGGCAAAGCTAATACGGATCTTTTCAGCACCAAAACCCGAAGTAGATCATTTTCGAGTTGGAAAGCACCAGTAGATTTATTGAATTTAGGGTGGCAGAGGTGGCTTTGGCACATATTCACTGTCTGAAATACACCAGCAGAGAATACTCAGTTTCCATTTATAAATGGCTATTTAGGACTAGAAACCACCCCAATGATCCCACTAGCACAGACAGTCTATACCAGGGTTCTTTCATCTATTTGCACCAATGCCTCATATATCTATATCAAATATACAGTTTGAAACATTACTCACAGCTTGACATACACTCCAGACTAGTTTTCTGTTTCTTTTATTCTCTTTGTTAGTCCATTCTATGTCTGCTTGGTGGCTGTATTACCATGCTACAGAAATCCAGTGAAGGGCTTTTTCAGTAAATATGTCAACACCTTGAGTTTATTTGACATTCTTTTGGTTTTCATAAACTGAAGTACAGAAGTGCTTATAGAATAATTGATGATTACACATAAATTACTGATTTTTCAATATAAACATAATCAGATACAAAATATTAAAAGGCAATTAACAGTATAAACTGGTCATAATAATCACTATGCACGCGTTGCTTCCTTATTGTGTTTCGTTGGATTTGAAGGAAGGTCTCTCTTTCCGTCAAAAATATACTATACTTTACAGAAGCTTGTGGAGTATTTCTAAAATGATTGCCTCCAGCCATGGAAACTGAACTGAGGACAACATTGATCATATTTACTAATTTCTCCATTACAGACAGCCTACACGTCTTTGGATAAGGTGCATAACATTGCTTTGGGTCTAAAAAAAAAAAGACTCCTCATTGTCACAAGTAATGCTCAAGACAGAAGTCATCGGTTCCAAGGATGACTTAAAGGAACAGTAACATCAAAAAATTACTATGTTTTAAAGTAATCAAAATATAATGTGCTGTTGCTCTGCAAAAAACTGGTGTTTTTGCTACAAAAAAGCTACTTTATAAATAAGCTGCTGTGTAGCCATGGGGGCAGCCATTCAACCTGGAAAAAAGGAGAAAAGGCACAGGTTACATAGCAGATAACTAGTAGATAAGCCCCATATAACGGGGGTTTATCTGTTATCTGCTAAGTAACCTGTGCCTTTTCTCCTTTGAATGGCTGCCCCCATGGCTACACAGCAGCTTACTTATATAAACTATAGTAGTCTTTCTGAGGCAAACACACCAGTTGTAGCAATGCAGGGCAGCAGTACATTATATTGTTATTACTTTTATACACTTTCATTTTTTGGTGTTACTGTTCCTTTAAAGCACTTAGTTTTTCAGTTCTAAAGAGGCTTTTATAGGTTCAACACATGAACAAGCCCCAGCTAAGTCAGCCATGTCAACCACTATGCACCATCTTAAAGACTTTCTTCATTCCTTGTTATTGGTTTCCTGAATATTTTGTTGACGTTTGGGTGGCTTAGCCTAAAGAAAAGAAGCAACATATATATCATATTAGTTATCAATATAATGGTTCCCTTGTTTTAAAAAAGTAAAGGATAATTACATCACAATAAATTTTTGGGAAAAAGCTGGGGTACATATAAATGAAGTGCAGATTTAGTCCTAGATTTAGGAAATACATATTTGCATGCACTGAGCAATCCCATATTTGTATGTGTGAAGCAATTTTGGCAAGCTCAGTCATATTTTCATTATAGTTTACTTTTGTTTAATTTGTATATAAGTGTACCCACAGTCCCCTTTGTAATCAAGAGGTGGCCATGCAGAGGTGTCCTGCAGCTGTAGAGTTGCTTTGTCTTTCTTATATAAATACTTTCACTCAGTTAAATCTGCTACATGGGACTGTCAGTTAGAGAATCCTTTTAAGAATATTTTAAGTTCATACAATCCTATAACACAACTATTAAACAGGAAGTTAAAGGAGAAGGAAAGTCATTTTGGCATTTTACTGCCAATAGATTTTGCCTCCTAGAACGCTATATTTATTCTGCTGAAAGCATTGCCATACCTGTGTAAAGAGCACTAGAAGCTTTCTTTGTTTGCTTAAGATAGCAGCTGCCATTTTAAGTAGCTTCCTGTTTGCAGTCTAGGGGTTATAGCTCAGATCACACATTCCTAAGGGAGGGGGGAGGGAGTCCTTAGCATTTTTGTGGGGGGGGGGGAGCAGACTATGGCCACAGGAATTAAGGATTTTTCTCAGAGTGGAAGTCAGACATCTGAACATCATGTTAAAAAAAAAGAAGAAAGAGAAGTCAGTGCAGCGTTTCTGTGAGTGCTTATGGCTGTATTTACATAGACCTTTCTGATAAAGCTTACTGAGTTTTTATCTTTCCTTCCCCTTTAAAATCCAGCACTTTAAGGGGGCCGTTTAACAACCGTCAGATTTTTTTCTTATTCTGATTCAGATTTTTTAGCTAAAATTCGCAGAAAAAAAGTTGCGACATTGCAGAGATTTACTGTGTGTCAAAACAGCTAACAATTTGAATCCAATAATTCCCCACAGGATCCTTCTTTTGCTTTGCAAAAAGGTTTTGGATTTTTGACTCTGAAAAAGTTGTAGTTTTCATGCAACAAGTTAAAAAATATGGAATTTTCACAACTTTTCTGCCACTTTTCTCCCACACAGACTTTATTTCAGACTTTTTAGTAAATGTAAGATTTGTGGAAACGAGTTTATTTTAATTTTAAAATAAAAAAAAGAAACATTAGAGTTTTAATAAATCTGCCCCTTTACAATAGTTCTGAAATCCATATGCCACCTACCTCTTCATATTTACAGCTCCGGTAGAAACTGGCTTTTTTATCCAAGTATAATAAAATCAGGTCACACAGAAATGTTGCCTGTGGGAAAAATAGTTAACAGTTTCAAAATACTTTTATGAACACCAAAAGCTGCATTTTATTATTTTGTATGCAAGCTTATTGATCGCCATGTGTGTGGCCACAGCTCACTTTATGGTATTTTAATCCAGTCAGATCTTACATGTTGCTTAATACCACTTAATACACACATTGGCCACACAGTGAGCTGATCATGCAATTTGTGAACCAAACTATAGGATATTAATACTTTTGCCATAGTATGGCTACTGCAATTACTGAGAGATGCAGATACATCATGGAAGGGTACCTACTGTATTACTATTTTATTAGCCAGAGGAAAAGGAACCTATATTCAGCATTGTCTTGACCAACTTCATGGGGCTGTGAGGTTATGGATTGTAACTAGGGATGCTCCAGGATTCGGTTCAGGGTTTGGCCCAGATTCTGCCTTTTTCAGCAGGATTCGGATTCGGCTGAATCCAAGTGCCTGGCCGAACCGAATCCAAATGCTTAACATCATGTCACTTTCTGTCAAATGAATACGGAGGTTGAACATTTTAACCGTGTGCTCAGCACATGGTTCTCTTTAACCCTCCCATAGTCTCGAATTCAGTTTGGTATTTGCCCAAATCTTTCATGAAGGATTTGGGGTTCGTCCGAATCCAAAAACTGTAGATTTGGTGCATCCCTAATTGTAACAAATTTTGTGTATGCATTTAAAGTTCATTTGATTACTTTGAATGCAAATCCATTCAGCATATATACTTACATTTACAATATGAACCCAATATAAGAAAAATTGATTACTTACTGCCCCAAGAAATGCACAACCAGTGCCGAGACTGACAGCGGTTGGGACCAGCCCAAATTTTCTTGCCTAGATAAAGAACTTAGAATTAGGCACATCTCAGTACCTGTGCATAACCTTTAGTTATATCAAACAGGTTTACCTTCAAACTGCCTCTGCATATTTTAAGGGACGATTAAAGAGAGATTTGACTACAACCAAGCATTCCTAAACTAATTTTTAAAAAGCAGAATTTTGTATTCTGACCTGAACTGTTTTGTGCACACATGGCCAGGCTTCGTCACGTACAAAACGGCATAAAATTGACACAATTTTTTATGCATTGTTTCTTCTGCCAGAATTTATGTAAAATAATGACGTAAAATCTGGCGTTTGAACGGCGAACTTCTCCATTTATTTTACACAGATTTCAGTTTTTTGGCGAATTTCATTTTGCACAGCATAATAAATAGGCCCCTAAGGGTCATTTACAGTGATCATGGAAAAAAGTGCAAGAGCACTAAGGGGCTATTTTAGAGAATTTATAGAAGCAACACAATGGCAAGATAATAAAAAGCGGTTATTTTGAAAAGCGAAAATTTTAGAAAGAGGTTATCCCTTTTAAAAACAACTATACATGCAGTTTTAATGATTAATTTTATTAACTATACAAATAATTAAAGAGCACTTCACAGTGAATATCCTTCTATTCATTTCCTACCATAATGTTTTTTAGAGAGACTTACTTCACCAGTTACTGAAATATCAAACCGGAAGCCATAGAGCTTGAGAAGGTCTCGATACTCCTTTCTTTCTTGGTCCCAATAGTATGTGGCAGTTCTACTTGTATGGATATGTTAAGTAAGTGGAACAGGATAAAAAGAATGTGAGGCAACACTTCTATCTACAAAGCCATAAAATGTACAATTCAGCTCAATATAGGTTTTTTTATTTGGTCCAAAAATAGCATTGCTTTGGATTCTGTAAATAAATGAGATAAGAAATTTCATTTTCAGATCATGTTAGGCAGGGCTGTCCAACCTGCAACCATAAAGCAGCTGTTTATGGGTTCTGGTATGCTGATATGGTGACAATAATTGCTTATTTTGGGAGGGCGGGGGGGTGACAACAGTTTAGATATTTTAGGGTCCACAAATAGAAACTTAATCAGAGGGCAACTACCTACACTGTGACACATTAAAATATTCTAGCATATTGTTATGCCAAGTAGTGGTATAAACATTAGTGTGAAGATGCCCAGATTTAGGGAGCAGTTTGGCTAATTATGACCACACTGCCAGGCTTCTAAGGGTAAAGACACACAGAGCTACTTAGTAGCAGCTATTTTTTCACGACTTCTAAACTCCAGAAAACACCCTGCCATAGACAATGAGAATTGCCTCTGCTAAAACACACGTAGAGACAATTCTCAGTAAATGATCAGCACTGTCTATATTAGTAGCCACGACAAGTAGCTGCTACTAGTAGCTCTGGGTGCCTTTACCCTAAGGCAAATGGAAGAGCAACTTTGACAGATAATCTTGTGATCCTTGTGGATCAAGTATCACCTGTCCTGATTAAAAACGATTGTAGCTGGTAAAAATAGGTGCCTCAACTTTACTTCCTGCTGTTCTTATCATTTAAGTGGTCAAACCAAATAGAGCAATAGAGAAGTTGCCACACAAGTGTATGGTACTCGTACCACTTTCCAAAAACTTTTATTGACACTTCTTGTAATGCAACTCAAAGGTCTGATTAAAAAGGTATTCACAGCAAACTTGAACATTTCCAGCTAAATAAGTAAACCCGTAATGAGTCGTCGTTCAAAGTAGAAACTGTATTTGGCCCAGCATTTACAAAGAGTCACCTGAAGTTGTTTTTTGTGTCTTGAAGTCTAAAGGAATACTGAGGTAGACACTCAGCCGCGGGGTGATCTAAATCACATTTCCACTCTATGCGAGCTGCAACAACTCCACCCTAAAATAACCCAAAGAATCAATACATTAAAGGGGAATTACACCCATAAATTTATACAGTTTTTGCATAATGAAAGGAAATAATTCTAAAGATTTTTAAAATTTAGTTATCTGTAAATTTACTAGTGCTTTACTGTGAAGCAGCAAGAGGAAGGGTGCAGCTATAATTTTTTTTTTTTTTTTTGAGGAGGGATGTTCTTTCCCCCCCCCTACATTTTTACCCATATGCTTGACAATAGGCAAGGCAGGCAACCTAGAACGGTGGACAATACAGAATTCCTATGCACTAAAAAAAACTAATAAGATATAATTTTCAACAGGGCTTCACTTGCCCTTTTAAAAGCTCAGCAGCACTTGTTTTCTTTCAGGTTGCTTAAGTAACAATTTCACAATGTGACACACAAGAACTGTTCTCATTAAAGGTTTACAGAGTTCATCTCAAGTCCTTGACTTGTATCAAAGGAACTCTTCTAATACTTTAAATTTGCAATAGGGGATACATTATTCTGCGTATAGTTCTCTCATTGTCTAAACCCATTAACACTGTTCCATCAAATTTTTGCTTTTATGACTTTTACCATAATAGACAGGTCCTCAAAGCTCCATCCAGCTTGTGTTACAATCTCTTGAATTTGGAATACTGGACAGTATGGGCTGGAGAATGGATTGTACCTGCAGTTCTTAAAATATGTCTCGTCGGATGTGTCCAGGGTATTGGCGCTTTGAACAGAATTTTAGAAAGGATTAATTGTATATTTTGGATTTACTAGTCTGGAAAGTTAAACCATAGTTCTATTACATTTTTGTTATGCCCCCACATGAGATATTCTTATTATTGTTATAGCACTGAGCTCCCCCTCAACATAATGCTCGCTAGAGGCATTTTCTGGCCAAAAGAACAATAAATGATATTAATAAATATTATGAATGTAACAAACTTTACACCTGTTATTACATTAACACCATCATCTTTGATAAATGAAAACAGAAACAAACAACCAGGTACCCTGCCTCCGTCCAGATTACCTTTTCACTCTTTTTTATGATCTTTGCATAAAGATGGTCTTTATATGCCTTCAAGTCATTTATACAGGCATATAATAATCATAACATGGAAACTGTTGTGGGATCTCTAAATCATGTCCAGTGGCACTAGCCCCCATATCTTATAAAAAAATACAAAGTTTGCCCTGGAGCAGTAACTCATAGCAGCCAATGTTTGCTTTTGAACAGGTGATCTGTAAATGCTACCTGCTGATTGGTGTAGAAGTGTTATATTACAAAACCCCCCTATATGTCTAAGCTGATCTTATGGTATGAAATTCTTGCAAGGTAACTGGCCAACCTATGTGATATTCATTTACTTCTAAAAAACTTTTGAAAGCATTTTTTTTTCCTTTTTTCTTTCTTATAACTAAAATCTAACTCGCTTTAATGACACATTTCTGTATAATGCCTGATAAAGATCCCAACAGAGATCAAAATGTTTAACAATAAACCTCTAGCAACATATTAGTTATTAGTCCTGTGTATACAGCTGGATAATTCTCTGTTCACCGTGCACCTAAACAATTACTAAGGAAATTAGTTTAAAATCTGAACAATACTTACCGCGAGAAGTTAAACTTACTGAAGTGTATAACATTTTTAATAAAAAGAGTGAAATTTTCTGCTTCATTTAAACGGGGTTTCCTAAAAAAAATGTAAAAAAGATTAAATAAGTTGGTGAAATAATGTTCAAGGACTTGCTTGTATCTCATAATGATAACATTTATATATATTTTATTTATATTGCACTGATTTAACATGGAGCAAGCTGAAGGTAAAAAAGGAAGAAATCATGACTCCAGACAAAAATAAATAGAATTGTGTCGGTATTACTAATAAAAGACTTGGCAGGACTTTTACCAGTAAAAACTAAAAATGTTTAATGTAGTACTGCTCTGCCATATCCTGCAATATGCTGTGATTTTTAAAGATTTCCAAACTTGGGGCTAGAGGGGCCCAAAGGGAGCCCTGCCCAAATGCCAGTTAGGGTTAAATTTGACGCTAAATGTTTATTTCCAGTCTTGAATATCTCAGGGACTATAGAAGAAATACTGATAAGACCATATTTTTATACATGGAGGCCCAACAAATGCTGGATGACAAATGGGGTTCTAAATTAAAAAAGCCTAAAGACCTCAGTGTTAAGCCAATTTAATTTTTTAAACACAATGACAAAATGCTGGATTTTTTATGGAATTGGGAGAGGTATTTGCAGCACAGCCAGTATAACAGATATCAACAAATAAATACAACTCTCCAATGTTTGTGTGACATTTTTAGTAAAACTCCCCTTGAAGGACCAGCTTTTGTTCAATGCCCAATTTAACTGATAATAAGGTTACAGATACAGGTAAATATGCCATTCATCAGACATTCAGTAATAGTTCCAAAAATATATATAGCGTGAGATAAAGCAACAATAATAATAATGCATTTATAAAGAGTGAATGTATACTGTATGACTTGGGTATATAACATGCATTCAAAGTGGTTACTTTCTGCAAAGACATGGTAACAAGAGACACATTAGGTAGTCTAACTGGGGCAGCGTTAGTAAGTCTTAAAGGCATGGAAACAAATAGGGAATAAGAAAAGAGGTATGATAATTGTCAGTAGAAAGTGATGAAGAGACGATGTATGTATTAGATGGACATTGTAATTTGATTCTGAAAGCCAATGAGTATAGTTTGCATATTATTCTGAATGCTAGTGGCAGTGATTGGCAGAAGTGGTGGCAAAGGCCGAGCAGTTGAGTTGTACCAACAGCATTCACAATGGATTGGAAAGAGACTCTGTGAAGTCAAGACATCAGAATAAATTGGAAAGGGACAGCACATGCAATAGTATATTAGTGTCATATTATTTAGGGATTCGATGTATTTACCATTTAAAGACTGTTAGGCGCCTATTAATTATGCTTTGTAAAATTAAATTCAATGTGTGTTTTATTTTACGCCATCTGAACACCAGATTTGCCCTTATTTCAGGCAGAAGTCAATCTATGAAAAAAACGCATTAAAAAAGTATGCCTTTTTCCCACCCCCTTGCAATGGGTTGACACACTTAAATACCTGGGTATCAAAATACGAAAGGAACTGAGCGACTTTATTCCCAACAATCTAGATCCCATTCTTAAAACCATGAAGGAGAAACTGCTGATATGGGCTAACCTCCCCCTGTCTATCTGGGGCAGGATCAATCTGCTAAAGATGATATTCCTTCCTAAATTTCTCTATATTTTCCATAACTCACCTATTTTCATTCCGTCCAAATTTTTCACCTCTCTAGACAAAGCTCAGACTGCTTTCCTGTGGGCCAATAAACCCCCCAGATTCTCCAGAGCCAAACTTAGAGCACCAATTGCAGAAGGCGGCCTAGGCCTCCCACACTGGCAATTTTACTTTCTAGCCGCACAGGTTTACTACGTACAATGGTGGTTCTCTCCCGATCTTATCAACCCTAATGTCCCACTACAGGCAACAGCTAGCTCAATGGAATCGTTAAAATATATCCCATTTCGCAAATTATCAGATATCCAAACTAACCACCCAGTTATTGTGACACCCTACAGAGCATGGCAAAAGGCTCTAAGCTTATACAAACTGAAGCCTCCAATCCTATCCCCGGGTCTCCCATTGTGGGGAAACTCCTATCTGCCTAATTTCCAACAAATTGCCCCATACCGAGTGTGGCCACACTGGGGCATGCGTACACTGGGAGATGTGACCAATGCTGGGGCCCTGTTACCTAGGAACCAGATCAGACACACAGACACAGGAGAGCTTCTACCCTGGTTCTCATATTTACAATTCCAACAGGCCTTCCGACACCAATTCCAAAGAACTATAGTCCCCTTTGTGCTCACTAGACTTGAATCTACCCTCCGAAATCCCTCCTCCAAAAAGCTGATCACCACACTATATTCCCTGCTCCTCTCCACCCTCCAGTCTCCCTTCCATACAGCCCAAAAAGCCTGGCACCAAGACATACCAGACCTAAACAGTGAAGATTGGGAGGAAGCGACAGATAGGGCCTATGACTATCTGATCTCCACAAGAGACAGATTAATCCAGTTCAAAATTATACATAAACTCCATCTGACCCCATTACGACTATATCGAATGGGAATCCGTGACTCGTCTCAGTGCCCCAAATGTAATGCCCCAGAGGCCAATTACTTTCACCTAATGTGGTCATGCCCACAAATAAATCACTTCTGGAACCAGGTCCTAGACCACATCCAAAACACAACATCTCTACCTAAAATAATCAACCCCAAGGTTTGCCTGCTTGGCATTGTAGATGACACTATTCCCACAATAGCACCACGCATCCTCTATAGAACACTGCTGTTTTATGCCAGGAAAACCATCCTCTCTCAATGGATGGCACACTCTCCCCCAACAATTGCTCACTGGCTCAATTTACTAAAAACCCTCCTGCCGTTGATACAACTCACCTACATAGCAAGAGGATGCCCTCAAAAGTATGACAAGGTATGGGGAACATGGGCTGAAACAATGGAATGATGTCGCAGGGTCACCCTAGGAAACCTGAACCCCCACCGGCAATCCCAACTCTTCCCTCCTGTAATAGGAGATTGAACACTATTCCGAGTAGGACATCACTGATTATCTAACCTAATGTAACACTGTATCCTGGCATGTAAAGAACGCGTCTGTAGAACCAATGTCAATGTTTTAAGATGTTTTATGTTGTTCTATGTTATAAATGCATAAATAAACACCTTTGAAAAAAGTATGCCTTTTTATGCAGTGACGTAGGGTGATGTGTGTTAAATTTTGTCGCTGTTATTTTCACAGCATAATAAATCTGCCCCTTAGACTCTATGATAAATCCCAAAGGACCAGGTTGGAGGAGTTGTTAGTAGTAACATAAATATTAAAAACACAGAGGATATTAGATGAGAAAAATAGCACAATTTCCTTATAGATATGATACATTTGTAGTGCTGCTGGAATATTTAAGCCTCCAACAAAAAGACAAAATCTTGATACCTCAGTAGTGATTCATTTTCAACGGGGCACCATCCAAAAATCTCACAAGTGGAATGTGTATTGTTGAACAGAACACATTTTCCAGTTTTTATACCTGTAAAATATACATTAAGACTCAAGTTCACTAGTCGGTTAAACCTACAAGCTCTTGATTAATGATTAAGCACAGCATGATATTCAACAAAATCTAATTTAGAAATACTATCTAATGACGAAATACATAACATTTGCAAAGAAAAGGAGAAAATAGTTATTTTTTGGATTGTTGATGCCAATCTGATGACATTATGTTAAAAGCAAACATCTTATTTGTTGCTATGGGTTACTGCTACTGGGCAAACTTATTTTTATTACATATGGGGGCTAATCTCAGGAAAACAGACACTGTTTTCTAGTCTGTCCAGAAAAGTCCACTGTATGATAACAAGACAAGAGGAAGGAAGTCTCAACTCAGCATTTCTCAAACAGTACAGTCAAGAAGGATGGAAAAAGGAAGGCTTACTAATATTATTCAATATATTACTGTTTTATATCCTTTAAGAATATAGAGTATTGCTAGTGAGTTACCTTGTATGCAAGATTACTACCACTATAAAAACTGGGAGAAGAAGTTTTGAAAACTGAAACATAGAATATGGTGACAAGTTTTAAGGATAGAGCTTATTATTATTATTATTATTATTATAGCATTTTACCATTTCCATTTACAACTGGTTCTCCAGCAACACAGTCCAAGTTTTCACTACATCTGCCATCTAAATTGATTGGGTTCTATTAGAAAAAAAAAGAAAATGTATGTCTGTGGTACTGTAGGAACATGATCACATCATGCATAGTATCCAAGGCTATTGTAATGCTAAAATCTACAGTTAATATTGATGTTAGTATATACAGTTTATGTATGTGAGTGTATCGATTGGTAAGTATAGGTTTTGTGTCCTGGTTTTTCTTGAAAGGGTTGAACTTGATGGACTCTGGTCTTTTTTCAACCCTATGTAACAAACAAAGAACTGGTTACCCAGATGAGCTCTCCCATTGTCTTTGAATGGGGGGCAATTGTTTTTGCTCTATCTGTGGAGAGCTAAAATGCTTAGGTGAAAGAAAACTATTCTTGTCCACCATTATCCTAAATTGTTACTGATATGTTCCCACTAGTGAAATCACCCTCAGTCAAACAACATCTTTGCTCCTATCAGTCACCTAGATGAAAAATCCAGGTGGAGAGAGCAGAGTCAGAAGGGGCAGCTCAGCCCTGTCCTTACCTTACCTTACCTTGCCAGAGGGGCTGCTGTAAGATGCCATAGACAGTCACTATTGGGCTGGTGGGGGCTCTTTGGGCCTCTGTGTACTTAAAATGCCAGGGCCCATTTTGAATCCCAGTCCAGACCTGGTCCTTATTACTTGCCTCCTTCCTACCTTGTGCCTCCGTCTGCCTCTCACTAATTCAGCTCTAACTAACGCAGTAAACGTCTCAGATGCTATTATCCCACTGCTACTATAGGCACCATCTCTCCCTACTATACCTGCTATCCCACAGCCACAGTCCCTTTCCAGAGGCTATTATCCCACTGCTACTATAGGCACCATCTCTCCCTACTATACCTGCTATCCCACAGCCCCAGTCCCTTCCCAGAGGCTATTATCCCCCCACTGCTACTATAGGCACCATCTCTCCCTACTATACCTGCTATGCCACAGCCCCAGTCCCTTCCCAGAAGCTATTATCCCCCCACTGCTACTATAGGCACCATCTCTCCCTACTATACCTGCTATCCCACAGCCACAGTCTCTTCCCAGAGGCTATTATCCCACTACTACTATAGGCACCATCTCTCCCTACTATACCTGCTATCCCACAGCCCCAGTCCCTTCCCAGAGGCTATTATCCCACTACTACTATAGGCACCATCTCTCCCTACTATACCTGCTATCCCACAGCCCCAGTCCCTTCCCAGAGGCTATTATCCCACTACTACTATAGGCACCATCTCTCCCTACTATACCTGCTATCCCACAGCCACAGTCCCTTCCCAGAGGCTATTATCCCACTACTACTATAGGCACCATCTCTCCCTACTATACCTGCTATCTCACAACCACAGTCCCTTCCCAGAGGCTATTATCCCCCCACTGCTACTATAGGCACAATCTCTCTACTATACTTGCTATCCCACAGCCACAGTCCCTTCCCAGAGGCTATTATCCCACTGCTACTATAGGCACCATCTCTCCCTACTATACTTTCTATCCCACAGCCACATTCCCTTTCCAGAGGCTATTATCCCCCTACTACTATAGGTACACTCTCTACTATACTTGCTATCCCACAGCCACAGTCCCTTCCCAGAGGCTATTATATTATCCCCACTGCTACTATAGGCACCATCTCTCCCTACTATACCTGCTATCCCACAGCCACAGTCCCTTCCCAGAGGCTATTATCCCACTGCTACTATAGGCACCATCTCTCCCTACTATACCTGCTATCCCACAGCCACAGTCCCTTCCCAGAGGCTATTATCCCCACTGCTACTATAGGCACCATCTCTCCCTACTATACCTGCTATCCCACAGCCACACCCCCTTCCCAGAGGCCATTTGCTCATTGCTGTTGCTACTGAGTGGAGGTGCTCTGTGGAGTTGTGACTTTCTCCCAGGCCCAGCTGGGTCTGGGGGTTAGTTTTGTGGGTACTTTTTCTTTGTGTTTTACGTTTTTCCCTACTCAATGGGGAAGAAGGCGAAACCATTTAGCCGGGTAGTTGAGACCCGTTTGAGAAGCAGCAGGAAGGCCACTGAGTCCAACATCATAGTGACAGTGGAGCGCACTGCAGAAGGCAATGTTTCCTGCTCTGATAAAGGAAAGGAAAAGAAAAGCAAAAGCTGTTCCCAAAGCGGCATGGAGGACCTGGACGCCGGTGTTGGAGTAACTGCAGGGAGCTGCGGAGCTACAACAGAGGCAGACCAGGAGGTGAGAGGAGAGTCTAATGGCTGCAAAATGGCTGCTGGCAGTGAGGGGCATGGAAGCCATATGGCAATGGTGGTTGCAGAAAGTGTTCTGATCAACCAGGAGATGGCTGCTGCCAATGGGGAACATGGAAGCCGTGTGGCCCTGGAGGTTGCAGAGAGCGCTCTGAGCGACCAGGAAATGGCTGCTGCCTGTGAGGTGCATGGAAGCCGTGTGGCCCTGGAGAGTGAGCAGGTAATGGCTGCCGGCCCCCTGGGGAAGTGCACAAAGGTACTGAGACTGTTATACAGTATGACACCATTATTAATGCTTTGAAAGAGCTGCGGTGTTTGGAGGAAAAACAAAGTAAGTTAAACAGAGACATTGACAGACTGATAAAGAGTGAGGATTCGCTGAAAGGAGAGAGGAGAACTCGGTTTATCAGAGAGGTGACTTTCCTCAATAAGGAGCTGGAAGACACTGAGACTTACATTAAAGACATTCTGGCTGTTATAGAGCCATGGAAGGAGCTGTATGGCAACAAGCAGATGAAAGAAGGCAATGTGAGGGGTGAGGGCTGAGGTGCAGATGATTGCAGGTAATGCAATGTGTGTGAGTGAGGGGGCTGGGGCAGCTGAGGTGCAAGTGGCTGAGAGTGGTGCAGCTGAGGTGCAGGTGATTGCAGGTAATGCAACGTGTGTGACTGAGGGGGGAGGGGAAGGAAAAAATGTTGTTTATTCTGCTGGGGAAAGCAATGTGCAAGGGGGTACTGAGAGTGTTGCTGGGGCTGCGGGGGGCAGTGTTTGGGAGGGAAGGAGATTCTTTGCACGTGAGCAGGATGAGGAGTTTGATGATGAGTTTGATAAGAGGAAGAATGTTGTGAAAATTAAGTGGGAGAAAGAGAGGGAGGATTTCCCGGGGCGCAGGTTTGTGGGCAGAAACATCATTAAACAGTTGCTGGGTTTTACCCCACAGGACGTTTATGCCTTGCTGAGTGTCACAGACACAGAGTTTGATTTAAGCTATAAGCTATCCCAAGGGTTAGAGGAGTTCTGGAGGCGGTACCATCTGAGTAAAGAGGCCAAGGAGTGGGAGGGGTTTAGGGTAATCCCTGTGTCCAAACCCGAAACCAAACTGGTCACCATTATCATGAAGAGAGAGACAGTGCATGAGCAGGACATCCTCATATGGCTCCGGCGCCAGTGCACTGTCCTATCCCCCCTGGAGCCCGTGTTTGATGAGGAGGGATTCTGGGTAGGGGGGTATAAAGTCCAAGTAAAATTGCATGTGGATCAGAATGTTCAGAAACATCTCCCAAATTCTTTTTTCATTGGGAAAGCAAGGGGTGTCTGTTTCTATGTGGGCCAGCCCAGGCTATGCTATAAATGTGGGTCCAACAGGCATTATGCTGTAAAGTGTAACATACAGAAATGTGCTTTGTGTGGGGAGACTGGGCACCCAAGCAAGGAGTGTGTAAAGGCCATAAAGTGTAACCTGTGTATGCAATCCGGCCATGCTTATAGGGCCTGCCCCGACGCCTGGCGGAACATTAGGAAGGCTTGTCCCAATCTGGAAAAAGTAATGAGTACCCCAATGCCAGGGGAGAACTTGCCCCAGACTGAGGGAAGGGGGGAGGAGAGGGCAGGTGGGGGAAAAGAGACAGACAGGGGGCGCCCAACAGAGGTGAGAGGGAAGGGGAGAGAGAACAAACAGGCAAAGGTACAGGCAGTGGTACAGGCAGCCCAAGAGGAGGGAGGTGGAGGGGATGGTTGGATAGTGGTGGGCAGCAAATCTAATAAAGCTAAGGAGGCTCAGTGCCCAGGTGTAATTACCCTCCCAACTGGAAATAGGTTTGTTTTGCCAGGAGGGAAGTCATGGGGGGATTTAGCAGAGGAACAGGTAGAGTTGGAGAGAATGGAGGAGGAGGAGGAGAGGGAGAAAAGGAAAAGTCTCTCATCTGATATCATCTCCAGCAGGAAGAAGAGCAAAAGAGAAGGGGCTTTTCAGTCTCAGGGGGCAGAAAAGGAGTCACTGGAGGAAGGGGAGTTGGGGGAGCAAGATGTGATGGAGAGTCAGGGGGCAGGTGTGCGGGTACAGGTTAAACGGTCTGCTGGGAAATGTTTGGACAATTTTCAAAAAAAGAAACATAAAGATGCCTCTTGATATGTGTTTTATAATGATCTGTAAAAAATAAGATGCTTTGGAGGGAGGGAGGTATGCTTTGTTTTTTGATGTGATATTGATTTATATGTATTTTTTTTTTTTGCTTGATTGAAATGTAATTATTGTTTAATTGTATTTGTTTAATATATTTTAATAAAATTCTCTCCCTACTATACCTGCTATCCTACAGCCACAGTCCCTCCCCAGAGGCTATTATCCCACTGCTACTATAGGCACCATGCCTCCCTACTATACCTGCTATCCCACAGCCACAGTCCCTTCCCAGAGGCTATTATCCCACTGCTACTATAGGCACCATCTCTCCCTACTATACCTGCTATCCCACAGCCACAGTCCCTTCCCAGAGGCTATTATCCCACTGCTACTATAGGCACCATCTCTCCCTACTATACCTGCTATCCCACAGCCACAGTCCCTTCTCAGAGGTACATATTCCCACTGTTAAGAGGAACAATCCTTACTGCTAGTGGCAACACTAAAGGAACAGTAAATGTGCAATTTTAATACCAAAATTAAACATGTGCTCATACCGTGTTTGTGAAATATTGTAGGTATTGTATATCACTAAAGAACATCAGAAATATATTCCTTTTCAATTTACAGGTTGTATGTTATAGGTTTCCAGTGTTGTTCATTGAATGCTTCTGTTTAGAACTTATTTTCTAGTGTAGGCCTAACCACTAGTGTATCATATTATTTTTGCAATAACTACTGCTGGTAAACACATGAGCTCATCTGACTTGAAATACTATCTATATACAGACAGCACCCAACTTGTTTACACACAGTTGACCTCTCACCTTGAAAGCAGTCACTCATATCAGATAGTTTTTAGAACATGTCTTAGTATGTTGCTTAGGTGACTAAAACAGTCATTGTATACTCTGCTACATACAAAAAAAGTATGTAAAAAATTGTGTGCACAGAATATTTTGTATGCATTCAACTCTTGCTCAGATCTATATGCACACAACCATTTTGGTTTCATGCAACCTACTAGATTCAGTGTTTCATTTTCCGTAAAATGACACTTAGGGACACAATTATTAAAAATCAGTAAAGTTAGCTTTGATACAAAATTGTGAATGATCTTTACCACAACTTTTGCAGAGATTTTCTTTGTATGTATAAAAAAAAATCACAAATTACATCATCCTGATTGTGTCAAGGCATTCAGTCGGTTTTCCTTTCCCATTTTTGTAAATTTTTTGAAGTTATTTTTCTCATATGTACAGGAGGAATTGGGTACTCTGGCCAGTGGGGTATGACATCAACATTATTTATTAAGCACAAGTATAGCAGTTTTACTCTGTGTGCCTGCTAACTGCTTGACATGGCTGAATTGGATGTAGACTTTTAGTGAGTACCTGGTTATTTAGATTAAAAGATTTTGATCGGGCGCCTGATCAAAATCTGCCTTCAGCGCTGAATCGGCAGAAAGAGGTAGAAATCCTATTGTTCCTACCTCCTTATCTGGCGTTTCAGCCCTGAAGGTTAGTGGCCGAAACGATGGTCGCACGAAAGATCGGAAATCGCCACGTGTGTGGCCACCATTACAGTGCTGCTCTTTGCTCCAACCCACTCACTGCACTGTGTGCACAAAACTGCCATTAAGCTAAACAGGCATATATATCTAACTTATATACCCAGATGAAAGAGAAGATATGTTGTGTCCTTACCTCAGGACAAGTCCTTTGAACTTGACCAGTTGTTGCAATGAAATTTGTAACTAAAAATAGAACATTTTCTCCCTGTAAATAATATCCAAAAGAAATGATAACTAATATAATCATGTAACATTATTTAAAACCATTACTATTAAAATAAAAAAGGCTTTAATGTAAGGGCCCTTACAGACGATGGTTATTACCTGTGCTTCCCTGCACTGGATCTTTCATGTGTTCCAGTTCAGGGGAACACAGGGTAAAATGCAGGCCTGTATTTCCTATGTGACCATACTCATTTGGGCGCAGGCAAGTGCTAAACCCAGGTGGAGCACAACTTGAAACACAGGTAAAACTGCTCATCTGTTTTTGTCCTAACATCTGTTGGGATTGTCTAGGGCCAATTATTTATTATTAAGTGCTGATCAGTTGCTACTGCGTACTATATTTAGATTTCCCTATGATTATAACAACTATTATTGTCCAAATGAACCTGCGATGGTTTAACAAAATCAGCCACGTCCCAAATCTTCTCTTGGGAATTTCTGAAATTCTTGGTGATCGAGACTCCCTTCAGTTTTGTTATAATGGAGACATAAGGATCCGAGTCAGTATCTTGATATCCTTTCTTTGTAAGAAAAACCCACCTGTTTCAAAGATAAAAATGAAAACCTATAATTGTACTTTCCCAGCATGCTGTCTTGAGGCACAAATATTACATAATTTACGTTACATAAAGTTCTAAGCAACTTTCCAGGTTTTAATTTGTATCGCTCCTGAATGATAAGTCACCCTGTCTCTTTCTAGAGACAGCTAAAATTCTTTCTGGTTGTTGGCCAGACAAACTGACCATAAGGCCTCAGTTTAATTGTTGTTTTTTATTTATTTTCGTTTCATTAAGGCTTTACCCAATTAATATTCCATTCTAACTTTCATTCTGCTGTCTTGTTTCTGCAATAATGAATCCCTAACAACCAGTTACTTTTTCCAATCCAAAGCATGAAATCTGTAAAGAAAAAAACACAAGACATCAAATAGGGTCCTCCCACTACTGTCACCTAACAATAATATCCTATTGTAACTGTGAAACATTTTCTAAGAAATGTTTGTCTGTATTTGTTAACTGTTTGGTATTCTTATTGTATCCCTTTATTCTGTGAAATGATGGCACAATATAAATAATAATATTAAAGGGGTGGCTCAAACTTTAGTATGTTATAGAATGGCCAGTTCTAAGCAACTGTTCAACTGGTCTTCATTATTTATAGTGTTTTTTAACTATTTGTCTTCTTATTCTAGGTCTTTGCAGCTTTCAAATGGGGGCCACTGACCCCAGCAGCCAAAAAAATATTACTTTTTACAACTTTTTTTTCTTTTAAGGTCTTCTCCTATTCATATACCAGCCTCTTATTCAAACCACTTCCTGGTTGCTATGGTAATTTGGACTCTAGCAACCAGATATCTGCTAAAACTCCAAAATGTAGAGTTGCTGAACAAAAAGTAAAAATACAAATAATAAAAAATAAAGACCAATTGCAAATTGTCTCAGAATATTACTCTCTACATCATACTAAAGTTAACTCAAAGGTGAACAACCCTTTAAAAGCTAAGGACTCATTTCAAATATTCTTAGAATACTACTGTCTACACCACACTAAGGGGGCCATTTACTAACAGTCTAATTTTTTCTTTTCCGATTGGAAGATATTTACTGTGCAACAAAACTGTGACAATTCCGAATCGAAAAAAACGCCATCTAAAATTTGTCAAGATCGTGTAGAAGTTAATGACAGATGTCCCTTCCCTTTCCTGGAAGATCTTTCTTTGCTTCGAAAGAGGATTTTTGACACTGGCTTTTGTGCAAAAAATTGCATTTACTGTGCGACAAGTTGAAAAATTCAAAGTTTTTGCAACTTTTTACAATTTAGATTATGAATAAATGTCAGACATTCGTGGAATTAGTTTATTCAAATTTTTTTAATAAATTTGAAAATTTTGAGTTTTAGTAAATCTGCTTCCAAAAGTTAATTTAAAATAAACTACCTTTCTAAGAATAATATTTAGTATATTATCAGAGAAGTAGCCGCTGCCCTCATCTAATTGTTTGGGCAACTCCTGTACCAAATTGGCTTCAGCTGAGCAATGTCAGATCTGCCTGTATGTTCATTCAGTCAAATGTGCACATGTGCAGATGTGTGCCTAACTATAATATCGATTTTTGTTTTTTTGTGAAAGCTATGTTTATATTAGAAGACAGGTAAACACATATTAGGGGTAATTTATAACTGTATGTGCAGTGAGTGCAATCACCATGTTTTTTCCCACAATACAGCAGTTTTTCCCAAAATGCCAGTGTTGTTGCAGTCCCCAGGAGAGTTGCGACTTGTGCATTGTGGTCAACGTGGTAAGATTAGTGCAATTATGCTCACACTGAAAAACGGCAGCAATTGAGCTGAAACTTTAGTTTATTTGTCATAGTTTTCAGCATTCATCATGTGAGTGATGTATGTGCCCTTTTATTTCAGTGCACCTGTGGGAATTTATGTAGGGTGCTGTTGGAACCCTGGAGCTGCAGCAGTTTCAGTGTTTCCCAGTGTCAGTAGGTGGAACTACACTAGAACAGGATTTAGGAAGGACTTAGTATTGCCGAGCGCAATTATATGGAAGTTCAAAGAGGGCCCATTGGTACAACTACCTTTAACAAATGGGATTTTTAAAAATATAGTGTGGGGAAATTGCTAGTGTGCTAGTGGTTATGACTCCTATTGTCTTAACAAGGCCTTTATTGAAATTTAAAATATGCACACACTCAAACACCACCATTCATCTAACTGTTTTTGAGGAAAAGACTTGTTTTTGGTTAAAAGTCAAATTGTGCCACATATGTAATAAAAGTTTGCCCAGTAGCAGTAACCCACAGCAACCAATAAGATGTTTGCTTTTAAAAAGGTGACTAGTAAATTCTACCTGCTGATTGGTTACTATGGCTTACTGCACCCAGAAAACTTAATGCCTTTTATTACATGAGACCCTAAACCTGTCAGTAAACTCCCATTAATTAAACCAGAACTGCACTTGCTATGCCTCAGCACAACCAGATAGATGTAATATTGCTTCCATATGACTAGTGCATCAAGATCAAGCCTTAATAGGACCTCTCTTAATATATAAACAATATTCTTAAAATACACTTCTACACAATTTACACAACCAAGTATTCATTATCTTGCATTATGTTTATATAAATCCTCAATAGATTAAAAAACAATAGACCTAAATATATACCACTATAGCAAATGTAATTCTAATTCTCCTATCAAAAATGTTTCACTGCAAACCATGCACATGTCTAGTAGAGAGCATTCAAGGAAACATGACTTGCAATAATTAAATATGGCTATGCTGATCATATGGTCTCCCCACTCACCCAATTGTGTAGCATAAAATGGCAAGATGAAGAAAACGATATAATACTCCGACCTTTCTGTTTTTAGTCACCACATATTTCTCTGTTTTGTAATCTAGAAGAGCAGGGTGTGCTTGTGCGCAGCCAGCATCCATTACTGTGCTAGCGTATGCAGTGACTGGGCTATCTGATCTCTTTATACTACGTTAACTCTTTATTGATCAGAGGCAGCTAACATCTTTAGATGGATAAAGGATTTCCACCAAAAGGTCTGGAAGTTCTGATAAAGGCAAATGTATTGATAACACACGTGGATCACTTATATACCCTTGCAGTTTCATTTCATTTTGGAAAAAAAAAAAAAAAGCTTCCTCTGTGAAAATTCCCAATACAATTGTAGTGGAAACATTTCTCTAGAGAATCGATGCCATAAAGAAATTATATAAAGTATGTGAGATTTAAGCATGGAGGAGGTGACATAAATATTGAGATGTAAAAGTAATTGTTCTATCTTTACAATGGCATTTCGCCAGCATTTCTCATGACATAAATTCTCGTGCTCTGGCGAATATTCCCTAGAGAAATTTCACCTGGGGAAAAGATGCGAATCTTCACCAGAACAAAGAGAATTTTCAACAATGCAAAGTTTATTCCCAAAATTTGCCGTAGCCTCCTTTTAGTAAACTGGCCGTGTTGTGGTGAAAATATTCCAAATTTAAGTTTTACCCTTCAGTTAATATGTGCACTTTTCCTTTCAGCATGTAAATAGCCATGCTTCTGGAATCTACTAAAACACAGCACCTAACAAAATGAAAAGCACAAATCATCATCACAAATCAAGCGAATCATCAAGCAGAAAATGAGATGATTCACAATGCCTTTTTTACAGTTTCTAATGTATATATTTGCAATTTCATCCGCCACAAACAATTATTACAGATCTGTCAAGTCTCCTGGATTAATTGGGAGTTTCACGAAAATCCTGTCCACCCCTCAGTCGCCCAATAGCTTTTAATAGGCACAGTGAACATTCCATGATGTCACGTGGATTGTGCAAATACGCAATGACCTCAAACACCACACGCACACAGGATATCGGTGATGTGCTCTGTGCACAAGTCCCCCAGAAGGCATTTTCCAGGGGTTCATAGCTCTGCTATTAGTAAAAAACACTGTTTTTTTTAACATATAAGGATTTGTAGGTGGCACCAAAACTGGTGTGGGGGGGGGGGGGGAATTAATGGCTTTTGGGGGCATAGTGAATTATCGGCCCTGGGTGGTGGCCTTGCAGAAACTGCCAGCAGCAATATATTGACCAACATTACTGAGTAAGCAATGCAAGTTGTACTAATGAAGGGTCCACTGTGATCCTCTCAGGCAAAGGAGGGCATTAAACTTGTAATATGTCACTTTCTTCACTCACAGAAACCTCATTTGGGTTGGGTCCAGTCTTGAAAAGTAGTTAAAAAACACAAGTACCTTCAAAAATACCTACAAGGCACTAAAACTCTCCTACCATGAATATTTCTATTAGCTGTGAATAGTCCTTTAGACATTTTCAGTGTAGGATGCTCCTTTATAATGAATTGTCATATTAGAGCTTCCAAGAAATAAGATTTGAATAAAACCAGTGCAGTGTGGCGCCTATAGGGTTACTTCTTGCTCCTGAATGGCTCACACTACACCGCACATCGGTATTTAAAGCTGTTCCCTTTCCCACCCATCACCACTAGAAAGGCATTCACCCAGCTGCTCACCCTTTCCATAGCAAATGGACGTCCCCATAGCAACTCTCTAGACAGACGATGACAAAATATCAATACTCTGCTGTCCCTACAGGGTTAAAATTATTTTTCCCGTCTGTATCACACGACACCACAAAGCTGTTTTTATAGCTGCTCCCTTCCCCACCCATCACCACTAGTAGGCTTTCTCCCTACTCCTCACATTTTCCATAGCAAATTATAACGGCAGTAACAACTAAGGAACAGTTTGCTTAAAAAAAAAACCACAGCTTCCCGCCCATAGTTACGGTAGAACTAATTTAAAGCTTATGGGGTTTGGCCAGACACCCTTAGTAACCGATACCATCACTTCCTGTCCCTTGTCGCTTCAAATATGACAACGTGAGCGACAGGAGCATTAGCCAATCCAGTGACACTCCCACTCCCCATGACGTGTAACAGACAGCTAACTCTTGCTTTCAAGTGAATGTTGTCAGAAAAATTGTACTTGTGCTCCCTTTCTAATTTTGTAAAAAATTTTTTATATAAATCCCATCAAAACTACTCTACTTACTGTAGTGCCCATGCTAAAGATACAACCTAATCTGGGCATGGTTTAGAATTCAATTACCTTGTGCTGAAGAAGGATTGTGGGAGTTGTAGTTTTGAAGCAGATCCTGAAAAACATGCCTATTCTTTTCACAGCAAGCATCTCTTTGCTAATATTCACTCATAAGCTAAACAACATAATTAATTCTTAATGAAATGTCTTTGGTTTCATGTTTTCAGCTGTTTTCGAAATTTGTAAAAGATGTTTAAATCTAATTTAAAAATGTATACAAATCAAAACAACACTTGAATAGAAGGCTTCATTATTTTAAAGGGGCAATTTTTTATGAATCAAATGTCCAGGTTTTCTAACATTTCTGTAACCGTGGTAACCAAATAGCCGTTTAATGTTGGGATGGATAGAATTATATTTTTTAAAAAACAAGCTATAAAAATTAAAATGTACAGTATGTGAACCTGTAGGTGCAGTTCCCCTTTAACCCTTTTACTAAATTCTTCATTTTGTCCCTGGATGGCAGCATAAGTGTTCATGTTATAAAAACAATCGTGATGCATGTGTTACACTGCTAAGGCAATACACCAGTTATAACTCACTCAGTGCCAGCTGCTGTTTACTTTAAGTTTTTCTAGGACATGGTGGGGGTCTAAATTTGGAAAGCTGACCTCAAACGGGATGGGATGTTCTAGGGAGGGGGCTGAATGCCAGCCCTTTATATTATGTCCCCATCTGACGTTACAGCCTGTCATTGTCCATAGGGAAGCACTTATGGAAATGAAGCACAGTCAGACAGCACGCCTGTGACTTGCCATTATCACTACAGACAGATTGTACACAGTGCGTGTTGGTTGCTATGGGGCAGTGACTAACAGCAGCTTATGTTTTCCTTTTTCTTGATTTAGTATCTGATGAGCTCACAGTGCAGCTCCATCTCTGCAATATTCTCTCTATAGAAAGGAGCACAGCACAGGATATTTACAGGAGGAGCAAGATTAGGGGATGTTGCTTTCCTCTTCAGCCTTGCTCTGGGATTGCAGATCTCTCCTGAGCTTTGACTGAGGAAGAATAATAAAGCCCATTGATACACGTTATGCTACCTTCTAGATGAGTCTAGGAATTCATTCAGCCTGTCTCTCTCAGTCTGAAAGGAGGACACGTGAAGGTGAACAATGGCTCCACGGCAGTGATTTCCAGAACTACACAGAGGTTAGTGGAAAGCATTATTTGTTATTCAGAATAGGCTGTACATATGTATTGTTTAATTAAAATACCCAGAAGCCTTGAATAACCTCTAAAAGACATTCTTCTTATAAACAATGCTTAGCGATGTCATCATTTAGAATTGGTGCTTTGTGATATCCCTTTTGTAACCTGACTCATTCAAACTTGTATATAATATTAATATGCTGAACCCACTTTTGTACAATGAAAGGACACTGAAACTCACCTGGGAGTTCCATGACCTGTATTAATGCCCTTTTGCCTTTATGTGAACTTAATACCTGTGTATTTTGCAATAGGCAGTGTATTATCCCCTATAAATTCTGACTTTTTATTGGTATGTTTACAAGAATAAATAACAAAATTCTAACAATGACTCACTTTGACTTTACAGCACAACTGCCCCAGGACAAGAACTAATAAAATACGCCAATGAAAGGCGACATTATAAAAGACATTTTTTTTTAATCTTAACTGAAGCTGGACCTTTATTTGTAGGTTACCACGTACTCTTCCTATTCATACTGAAATGTGTATCTACAGTAAGGAAGAACGCGTGCCTACTTGCTACAGGATTACCTGAAGAACCAATGTGTTTAGCACCAAGCCGTAAAGATGAGGTTGACATGGAACCTAATGATGGAGCACCCCCTGCTACTGTCATTGAGCCTATGGTGGTCATACCACGGAAGGAGAAAAGAGCACCCATAATTTACATTATAGCATCAGTACTTCTATGGCTGGTAACTGGCACAACCATATCGAGTCTGAACAAATGGATCTTTGCAGTGTACAACTTCAAGTACCCCTTACTGCTGTCTTCTTTTCATATGCTTACTGCTATTCTGCTGGACTACCCACTTATAAGGTTTGGCCTTCTGAATTTAAAGGCAGAAGAAGAAGTGGCATTGAATGCTAACGCCAGATTTAAAGTATTCCTTTTGAGTCTAACTTTCTGCTCCAGCATTGCCTTCGGAAACCTTGGTCTAAGTTGTGTGCAGCTCTCTTTTGCACAGATGATTTATACCACAACACCTATCTTTACACTGTTCCTTTCGAAAGTATTTCTGGGCACCAGACACAACACACTGAAGTACACTGCCATGGTCCCCATTTGCCTGGGTGCTTGTTTTAGCATTATTGGAGAGGTGCAGTTTGACCAAACCGGCTGCTTCTACCTTTTTGCTTCCACTTTTCTCAGGGGACTCAAATCTATACAACAAAGTAAGTAAATAAATGTTTCAGGCTTATAGGAAACTAACCAAAAACAGTGACTATTTGTGTTACCCTCCCAATAAGATTACATTCTCCTGCAGGAAGTAGCATAAAATCCTTTATTAAAATGGCTTTCATTGTTGATTTGGAACTGGACGCTGTGCCCTCCTGTCATTACATAAATAATCATAGGTTTAGGTACCTGTGTATGAATGTCATCTCTGAGCATGTGCTGTCAGTATTTACTCTCAGCTAAGTGTATTATATACAGTAGTTTAAATATTAAAAGATGGGGTAGCCCCATGAAATCTTGCAGAGCATAGACTAGCCAATTTTTAGTAAATATTTATGTAATAGCACTGCTGCTCTAGCAATTATTGTTGGTGGGCTAATGCCTTGGATTTTCAAGCGCATTTTTACATTTCTGACCCAACTAATCCTTAAAGATGTAACTTTTCATTGACTATCATTTGCTGAAAAGAATGAAAAAAATAAAACACAAAAAACCTTAGGGCAATAGGACTTTAAAGGAATAGTTCAGTGAAAAAATTAAATAAGGTAAGAGAGACTGCTAAAATGTAATCAATAGTCAATAAAGGCTGGAGTGAGCAGATGTCTAACAATAGCCAGAAAGCTACTTCCTGCTTTACAGCTTTACAAACACTTAGCAGTCAGTAACCAATCAGTGACTTGAGGGGGGCCCATATGGGACATTACTGTTCAGTTACTTTGCTTTTGAATCTGACCCGCGTGCTCAAAAACTAACTGAACAGTTATGTCCCATGTGCCCCCCCCCCTAAAGTCACTGACTAAGAGGTTAGAGAGCTGAAAGTAGGAAGTAGTGTTCTGGCCATTATGTTAGACAACTGCTCACTTCAGCCTTTATCAATTACATTTTTGCCTAACTCAGTGCTGTCCAACTGGCGGCCCGCTCTCTGTGTGGCCCCCCACCTGTCTGGCTGCTTTGATAACTTACCTTTGTGTAAGCTTTAAATGGTATCAGTACTGGCCCCCTGCATGGTTAACACCTGATTCAGGCTGTAAACCCCCTGTATTGTTTAAAAATGTAATCCCCTGTGTTGTTCACACCATTTAATCCCTACATTGTTCATCCCCTGCATTGTTCACACCTCAGGCTCAGGCTGTAATCACCCACATTGTTCACCTGTTCACACCTCAGACAGACTGTAGGAGCAGTAGAAACCCAAAAATAAACCCTGCACACTATAAAAAGAACATATACTGAGGTGGTACTGCAATTAAAAAGTTTTTAAATATATAGTTATTGTGCAGACTGTAGGAGCAGTGGCAGCATTGTGTCACTGTAGGCTGCCTGTGTGTGCCATACTCTGCCTGCCCTATGCTGCCTGTGTGTGCCATACACACAGGCAGGGTAGGGAAGGCAGAGTATGGCACACACAGGCAGGGTGGGGCAGGCAGAGTATGGCAAACACAGGCAGGGTAGGGAAGGCAGAGTATGGCAAACACAGGCAGGGTAGGGAAGGCAGAGTATGGCAAACACAGGCAGAGTAGGGAAGGCAGAGTATGGCAGGTTTTTTCTGTACTACCACCATTAATATGGCTATGGTCATGTGATGGGTTTGGTTTCAAGTGGGTGTGGTTTTAAAAAGAGGAGTGGTCAATACTAGCTTCCATTATCGGCCCTCAACCACGGAGGCCGGAAAAATTCCGGCCCTCAGTGCCACAGAAGTTGGACAGCACTGCCCTAACTATATTAGAAATAATTTTTACTTTGTGCAGTCTATTTAATCCAGTTTCATTTTTACACTGAACTGTGCCTTTAAGCCTATTTGTCTTAAAATGTAGTCGGGACCTCTTTTTCCAGTACCCAATGATATTATTGCTGTGTAGAGCAGATAAGTGATCATATAAGATTTCACCATAGCTGACCTTCACAATATGCTTCCTGGGATATCTACAAGAGCAAATGAGTATTTCCCACTAACTGGCCTTCAGCCTGCCTTTGCTGGAATCCCTTGGGGTGAGCTAGCCACACATTTAGGATGGCATTGGATTAGCAGCCTGGGTAGGAGCCATGCAGTTTACAAGTCAGCATGAGCTGGGAAGTATTTCTGAGAAGTTCCTGTCATCTGTGTTACCTAGAAAGTTTTGGGACTGACACTCTTGTGTGTCTTGACTATACAATTGTACTTGCAACCTTTTGGGTAAGAAAACATATGGGTAACCTTTTGGGTAAGAAAACATATTATATCACCTCAATAAATGCTCACAATGAGAAATGTTGGCCAATTCCTCTGTTTCATTAATCCCACATATACAAAACAACTCAGTACCACTGGTAAATTTAATTGGACTGGAAACCTAATGAATATTTAAAACTATATTCATCTATATAATAGTAGATTTCAAGAACCCATATCCATTTTTATGCTGAAATACTGGGAAAAAAACACTGCATTGTGGGAAAAGAGATTGCATCCAAACTGTACGTTGCTTTATGCATATAACTCTTCATATTGTTGCCCAGTATTCTATATACTATAATGAAAATTAATACTAGCACTGCAAACTAGCTCTGGGGCCATGGTAATAAAAAACAAACCCAGGCTGTCTTTAAAACACAGTCTTGTTTTTTCTTCAGATTAATAGGTGGAGCTGGTAATACTCCTTGGCACCTACTTCAGGAAATTGGCTTATACAATGGCACACCATGTTTACTGGTTGCAATTAAATGAAATTACTTTTCACAGATATTTGCAATTAGAAAGTATCATAAGGAAACAGGTGTTTCCCGAAACACGTATGGGTTTCAGAAACACATTATGATACTAGTGCAAAATACCACAAAAAGTGTACCCCTAGATAAGCAGGGACCAGACCGCCACTTCCTGACAGATCATATTTCTGCTCCTGCTGACAGTGGATTATGTAGTGGATTAAACAAGATATATTATTCATATTTATATAATGCACTATCCGGACATCCGGATCATAATGCTATGTACTGAAGTAGGTGTGGAAATGTTGTGCATGAGGAGATGGGTGCGGATAATTTATATGTTCTGAGGAACAGTAGCATATTATATAAAGACCAAAATGGCCTCTTGTTATTTATCTGCAAATTCCTGCATACGACCGATTGGAGTAGAGTTACCCTAGCAAAACAGGTTGTTAAATTCAGTATAAGGCTTTAACACTTACACACGTGTTTTGTGAGTTTTTATCCTCAAAAGTAAATTCAATGTCTAAATGATAGTAGCACAGACACCATCACATTTTGTATCTGAATTGAGTTATACTAGGGATGCAGCTGAATCCAAATCTTGCCAAAAAAGGCCAAATCTTGGCTGAATCCCGAACCAAATCCCGGATTCTGTGCCTCCCTAATTTATAACCAGCCTACTAGCCTCAGTTACAACAACAGTTGTAACCTCACTGTCTGCTAATGTAAGTTTAAACTGGCATCCTTAAGATCCTTGTTTGGTGACGTTGCCAGATGAGCAAATCTCATGCCTGTTCTGGTACACTCATACTGCAGGCCTATGGAACCCTGTCCTAATGTAGTCTGCCCCCTGAATTTTAAACCTGCCCCAATAGATATTGATCGGTAAGGGGAAGAAGGAATTCGGAGGCCCCCAGCCAATAAGCTGCAAACGTATTGCCCAGTGTATAGCCAGCATTAGCTTTTTAACTGCAGCCAGAGTATAATAAGCATGTGCATTGCTACTGGTGCACAAAAGACATCCTACGGGTGATGAAACACGAGTAGATTAGTTACCCGCAATAGATCTTCTCTACTGCGGGCCTCACAAGGAAACATCAGACTGTTTCTCAAAACTGAAGCAATGCATGTGTTTTACCACCACCAATTTACATTATTGCCAGTGGGAAAATATTTTCAGGAGATTAGTTGCCGCGGTTTACCGCGGGCGACTTATCTCCATGTTTGCTATAGCCCTAACAAGATCTAAGATAGGAAGGCTCTGTAGAAAAATTGGAAGGTATGGCTCATTACTGTTAGAGAGCTGCTAAACCTCTAAGCTGATATAGTAAATTAAGTGAATAAAATACAGCATTTTAGTCATATTGTTTTTTATGCTTTAGATTTCCTTGAAAGGGACATAAATGCTATATTTACAAAACACATGTGATTTCTGCACCAATGCATACATTTTTGTACTACAGGTATAGGACCCATTATCCAGAATGCTCGGGACCAAGGGTATTCCGGATAAGGGGTCTTTCCGTAATTTGGATCTCCATACCTTAAGTCTACAAAAAAATCAATAAAACATTAATTAAACCCAATAGGATTGTTTTGCATCCACTAAGGATTAATTATATCTTGGTTGGAATCAATTACAAGGTTCTGTTTTATTTCTACATAAAAAAAGGAAATCAGTTTTAAAATTCTGAATTATTTGATTAAAATGGAGTCTATGGGAGACGGGCATTCTGTAATTCGGAGCTTTCTGGATAACGGGTTTCCGGATAAGGGGTCCAATACCTGTATATGTTTTTCTATCTATACTTTTGCAACATGTATTATATTACAGCCTGCTGTGTCACCTGATCAAAGCTTTCATTGATTTCTCCTTCACTGTTTGCAGACAGTAAAAATCCGCTTACAAGGTGCTTTCCTTCCACAGAATCATGTGCCCATTGGTTAAAAGTTAGCATAAGTGTACATGATTCAGTGTAAGGAGTGATCAAAGATGAAAAATCTGTTCATGCAAGTAAAAATCTGCATTTTTAGTAACACAGAGGAACTGCCCAGCCTGCCAGAATATGACTGCAAAAGTAAAACATAAGCTAAGTTTGAAATGATCCAGTCAAGGGCTGCAAACAACACCAGGGAGCAGAATATTCAGTAATTACCAGAAAGAGGCATACACTGCCTGTTATGGTAAGTTGTAATTCTATACAGGGCAAGCTTCCAGGAATACTTCAAAGGACATGCCACCTGCTCATTTTCTTTGGGACACTAAGCTGTGCAGACTTCTATATTACTAAGTTTAGAGCTATTAATAAAGAGACATAAAGCCAATTATAGGTGATAGGGCCCCTGCACAGGCCCCCACTACAACTGCAGAGTCAAAAAGGGCTACTTTTGTCAGGAGAAGAGCAAAGAGCAATTACTGCACCCACATGCACAAAGGAAAAATCTTTCACTAATTATGACCATAGAATGAATCAGGAGAAATAAGGAACAAAAAGGAGGGATTAAATAAAGTGGATTTATAAGGTGGCTTAAGCCTCCTTTTATTTCCCTTTAACAGACTCTAAACCAGTGACGCATAACTAATATGCACAGAACTGTAGAAAAAAATGGCACTGTTGTCTTATGAGTATACCATTATGCTTAAGTCTAGATTGCCTCAATAATGCCATCTTTCAGTGTAAGAAGTAAAACTGTATTCTACACACTTTATCTGTTACCTATCTGTAAACAGCTGCCCTATGCACCAATTTTAACTTGCCTGTCTGCCCCCCAGTCGGTACATTATATTAAAATGTATACAAACTCCTTACATGTATTCCTTTTCATGGTCAGCAATATGGCAACTAATTTTTTATGTTTAAAAGAAAATATGCAAAGAAGGTATGCTTTGTGCACCAATAAGTAATTTGTAACATTCTTATTTAACAAAGTAAAAATAATTCCTGTATAGGGTATTTACCAACCCAAAAATCCCATCATAAAATGATTTGAATGCAATTGGTTAAACATGACCCAACTGCTTCTATTTATAACATGCCCCAAACATGTTGTCTTGCTAATACTCTGACCCCTGGCTGGCATAACTTCAGGCTTACTGTATATACTCGAGTATAAGCCTAGTTTTTCAGCACCCAAAATGTGCTGAAAAAGTCACCCTCGGCTTAGTCGGGTGCCATGGGTCCCTCTAGACTAGCACTCTCTCTCCTTTGTGTGCAAATTAGGCCCCCCGCAACCAGACCCTCCAGTGCCCTGGCCTAGGCTCCCACTAGCAATACTTATTTCCCCTTACATCCCTCCGGGACTGGGTCTGCTGCCAGTTTGCCAATGTGCAATGAGCGTGGGGTAGTACTCATATTGTTTTTGTTGACCCTCTTCTCCGCTTACAGAGCTAGTTTTTCTTTGAAATAAATATTGAAAAACATATACCCCACTGATGCCTCAATTAATGAAATTTCATTGGTATTTATTTTTATTGTTAAAACTTAGCAGTAGCTGCTGCATTTCCCACCCTAGGCTTATACTCGTCAATAAGTTTTTCCAGTTTTCTTAGGTAAAATTAGGTACCTTGGCTTATATTCGGATCGGCTTATACTCGAGTATATACGGTAGTTTGTCTAGTGGCACAAAGGTTTTTGTAGGGACTAATCTTTGTACAGTTAGGGGATGCAAAGCTAAAGAAACAATTATGATCAAATGTTCAGCCCAGTGTTAAGTCACCTTGTAGAGAAATAAACATTCCTGACTAAAAAAGTCAAACTTTAAGTGCCTGTAAAAGACTCGTGGTGCCAGGGCACACTAAATCTCTTTTATTGTTGCAAGAAAATCTATCACCCAGTACTTACTCACTTATGTTACGTTGTTCTGAATTATACAGTACTTTTTATTATTGAATGTATGGCTGAATTTTTAGAAGGGCTGGTTTTATGGCATGGCAGAGCAAATTTGTTCTTTGGACCCAGGACTCTAAAGGGTTTCAATGTTAAACTCCCAGCATCCCCTGATATCTACTGGCTGGTCTATGATAGGCATATGGCACATAAAGTAACGTAAGCAATAGCTAGCTCCTTGTCAGTGACAGCTATTGATGTAAATACATTATTATTAGAGGGTTCAAAACCTGAGTTTGATTGCTTTTAGCCTAGCAAAATACCCCTTTGTGCTGAATAGGTATTAAGGGCTGTGGAAAAATTCCACAGCGGTTTTGAGCCTTTTTTTTAGCCTTTACCTGGGTTCAGCTAGCAACTGTTCTGCTTTTTAGGGCTGTGGCACATGGGACAAATCTCCCTTGTCGTGGGCGACTAATCTCCCGAAATGCCATCCCACCGGCTAAAATGTAAATCACCGGTGGGATGGCATATGCGGCGTTGTGATTTGCCGAAATCGCCAAAGTTGCCCCGAGAGGCCGGTGGGATGGCATATATTTGCCGAAGTCACAGCGCCGCATATGCCATCCCACCGGCGATTTACATTTTAGCCGGTGGGATTTTGGGAGATTAGTCGCCCGCGACAAGGGAGATTTGTCACGCGGCGACTTATCTCCCCGTGTGCCACAGCCCTAAAAAGCAGAACAGTTGCTAGCTGAACCCAGGTAAAGGCTAAAAAAAAGGCTCAAAACCGCTGTGGAATTTTTGAATCACATTAGCAGAAACTGTTGTTGTTTAAGAATAAAACCTACACTAATTTATTCTTTTCCAGCAGTTTTGGTTTTGCGCTTCCAGATTTTTGTGCTTATTGAATCCCAATTCCCTAAAGTAAAGATTACTGTGACACTAGTGTTCCAGCTTTTTTACTGGCATCTCTCTAATTTTATGGTGTGGCATATGTTCTGCATTAAAACAGCTGTAAGTTCCAGAAGAGAAATGTACTACAGGTATGACATCTATTATCCAGTAATCCAGCATTGCCATTTCCAATCTCAACCAATTCTTAAATTTCTGTTATAATTAGACAGTATCCTGCATGTGATGATAACCGACATATCAATGGCAAGTTTTTAAAAGGGAGCTCCACCCAAACACAACTTGAGCTTTTTACATCAGTTAAAAAATATGCAGCCTTTTAATTATTTTTTTTTATGCAATAATATGGTTTAGAACAGTTACCTAAGACTGGCCTCCTGATGATCTGACTACTTTGAGAATCAAATAACAGTAGTTGACTGTCCTCAGCCTTCATCCTCCAAATCCCACAATTTCATACACACATAATGTCAATAAGAAACATTACAGTGCAGTGCTATGTACTGTATTTCCTGCATGCTGTCTGTAAGCTGTGGAGAAGTTGTTACAATTTGGAACACCAATGTTTAAGTCCCTCCTCCCCTACCATGATTTCAAATGATGCAGAAGAATTGTTTTGCATCTGGATTTTAGCATATAAAAATCATATTTATTCATACATTTTGAAGGAACAGATTACAGTGATAGATCTTACTAGGGGTTTCTGTGATGTGTGGGTCACTAACAAATTTTGTTTCAGAAGCCAGAGTTCCCCTTTAAGTAAATGTATTTACAAGAAAGACATTCTATGTGGAAAACCCAAGACCCAAGTGTTCCTGGGTAATAGATAGTTCCTCTACTTTGCATCGGCAGTTATAAATGTTTTTAGTGCTGCACCTGGATAACACTGCACCCTCCAATTCTTTGAATTAAATCTGTGCGCTAACAGACTGATGCCTTGTCTGCCAATGGACAGTGATTCTGGGGCAGAAGGGAGCTGATCAGCATTTTCTTCTTTGGTGTAGCTATGCCAGTGGAGATAAAAAAGAAAAAGAAAAGGGACCTGTTCTAAGGTCACAATAGCGGACAAGAATCAAACTCACTCTTTCCTGATTTCAGTGTTATACCAAGCAATCCTATATGGGGTTATGTTTCATGACATGGCATAATTGTAATTTTTTTTTTTTTCCCTTTTTAGGTTCACTTCTGAAGGAAGAAAAAATTCACTCTGTAAAACTGCTGTACCTAATGTCCATCCCCAGCTTTTGTATTCTGTTTTTAGCTGCCATAGTGCTGGAGAGTGAAGTAGTATGGGAGGTGCCACCGGACTGTGATAATAGACTTTGGCTTTTCATCCTTCTGAGCTGCATGGGATCGGTTCTGTACAACCTTGCCAGCTTCTGCGTCATCACATTTACATCCGCTGTTACCATACATGTGCTTGGGAATTTGAATATTGTGGGGAACCTTGTTTTGTCTCGAGTCCTCTTTGGAAGTCATCTGACGGTACTTAGCTACATTGGAATAGGACTTACCTTGGCAGGAATGTTTATGTATCATAACTGTGATCTGATATCTGAACACTTTGCTTATGGGAAACGTCGTCGTGCAACAGAAAGACATACCAAATCTGAGTGAACTCAGTTTTCAAAGATGCCAAAGCAAAAGCTGAATTTTGTTTTTGAGGCCCGGATATGAAGGTGACTGCCATTTTGCTTGGAAGTAGTTTTACTGAAAGATCTCTATCATATAAGATCACCTGGATTCTGCAGAGATGTAAGAGTATAAGAAAAGCACAATTCTAATGACATAAACAAGACAGGGCAATCACTGGCCTAGAAGGCATCTGTGACTTAGTGTTTCTTTCAAGAAACGGTATAATCTAGTACTAGTATCCTCTTCAGAGGACTAACCCATTTTGATATTGGTTCTACTTGCAATATTGTTCATTGTCCATTTGCCATTGTAGAATTTATAAAAAGAGTCAATATAGATTAGGTATAACATTTCAGTAGTACAACATACATAGACTGGATATGTATTATTTATAATACAAACAGGGACAGGGGGGACCATATACTCACAAAGGTGCAACATTGCTCTAGTGCCGTTACCCACAGCAACCATTTAGAGCTTTTCTTTTGTTTTCAAAGTTGAAGTAGACAACTACAAAACCAAATCCTGTTTGGTTGTTATGGGTAACTGTACAAGCCTATATTAGTAAATTTGGTTCCACGTCTTCTAGTGCCCAGCTAACTACACAAGCACTGCTGTACCAGCTTATGTATCCTGTGTAGCTGCACAGCATATGAGAACAATGTCAGTAGTTCTAGCAGCTACCTAATATTAACATGCAGTCTCCATTTCCAAAGCAAGCAGTCACAGTACAAAATGCTTACTGCAGGTAATAGTTGTTTCTGTCTCTTATGAAAGAGTTTGCAACTACATGCAGAATGCTGAATGATCCCTTAATACACCCCTCATTGGTACACGAGTAATGAGAACTTAATGGGGACCTTTCTGTACCAGACAAGTGACCTATAGATTGCCTCTGGATTACATTATGGAATAATTCCTATGGGCACTGCTTTAATCATATTATGTGGTGCCAAAAATGGAATATATAAAAAAAAGTTAGGGAGTTCTAATTATACATCACCATAAAAAAAAAACAAATGTTGTTTGTGCTTAAAAGTGTCCTGTGTTTCTAATGTGATTTAAGTCCCAATTGTGTGTTTATATGTATTCTACTAAGTTTGACCCTAATAATTGCAGCTCACTGGGTACAGATGGATTTGAGGCTTCTGTTGCTGCTACGAGTTTTATTTATTTAATTGCCTCTTAACTGTTGCCATACCGTGTTTTAAACCGAGCCATCTGAATGTCCTAAAATAGAGACTTAGTAAAGAACTTGAAACTTGGTTGGTTAGGTGGGTAGTAACTAACTTTCAAACCTGGGATGCTACACCTGTTCTTTAGACAGAGGGACAAGCTTTTGGCCTTTTGTTTACCTTTAACTAACCATATAAAGCTAAAACATTATGTATATAATAACAATCTTGTCTAGAAATGCATAGCTACTAGACTGCTGGATTCAATCACTTGTGCAACATAAATGACTACATGGTACATTATTAGCTTACTTAAACTCCCCTGACCCTGAACTGAAAGCTCAACTAAATGTATTATACTGGAATATTAAGATGAAAGCACCCACCCCATGTTGTTGCCAAACAAGTGGATCTTTCACCTTGAGGTGGGCGATATCAGACTGATCTGATCCCCTAGGGCCAAATGATTGGGTTACAATGATGGGAATACAGGCCATCGGAGCAAGGACCTCATCAATGAACCAATAAGGCCAATAAGCTTTGAAAAGATTTTTAGCCAGATTTCGGTTGGGTAGGCCTGTCGGAGTGTCCCAAACACGGGCAGATAAGCTGCCGGGACTGAAGGAGCAAAATCAGCAGCTAAAATCTGCCCGTGTATGGCCAATTTTTGTCGAAACATAGTGGTAAAGTATGTATCAAATGAGATTCCAGGCCAAAAAAAGAGACCAAGGGGCCTATTTATTATGCTGTGTAAAATTTGAAGAAAAAACGGTGTAAAAAGCTGTGTAAAGTAAAGACTAATTTCGCCGCTTCCTGCAGAAGAAAAAATGTGTAAAAAAATTACTCCATTTTTTTTACACTGCATAATAAATAGGCCCCCAAATGTTTTCATACTTAATTTAATACTGCCAATATCATCTAAAATGAAGTCTTTGGATGATACATCCCAGTGCTTATTCTAGTTTTAATGAATGGAGAGCCATAAAAATTAAGCATTATTTTGTCAGAAATATAACGGATATACTGTATATTCCTCCATAGCTGCAATTATAGTGATAAATGCAAAGTTATAATGCAGGAGATTCATGGTGAATTGCAAGCCTTCCTCTCCTCAACAGTTTGCTCCATATGGTAGATAAATCAAGCTTTCTGTAAAATGCCCCCAGCCAGTCCTGGGATATATGAATGTGCCTATACTGATTAGTGTTAGAAAACGATTTATTTTTTGTTTGCACTATTTTTAATTGCTATTAGAATAAAAGGGAAATAAGTGGTTGTGTGCTCTCTAGTGTAAAATCTAAGGATCAGTATTCACCATGGAGTTTTAAGATCAGATAAGAGTAGGTATAGGGCTTTGGACATCCAAGATTACTTAAATTATCCTCATATTTTATTGTAGTACAGGGTAAATTATGTTTGGTAAGATGGAATGTGTGATTTTGCAGCCTTTGTGATGCTGTTGTTTGTGGCAGCTCCTAAGATATTAATTTTGATTATAGACTATTATTTGTTTGTCTGCAGTTAGGTACTTTGTATTATTTATACATTAGTTTATGGTTTTTCTCTTTGTGCAATAGGGACAGAGTTGCTTTGTAATTACATTTGGTTAAAAGGGGTGAGTGGTTACGGTTTAGGCAATCAGTATATGTCTTTTAATTAAATTAAGCTTGTCCTTCATTCTAATTTGTTTGTAGATACTATTTGGTCTAACCATCCATTTGAAGTGGCAGTGCCTACTGGTTTGCTGTGACTGTGATTGCATTTGGGACCATATTTTATTTGGACATTTGCAGTTTTACCATTGCTGGTTGAACCTTTTTCCACTTACATACAAAAGCCTCCAAATCATGAGACTGCACCACAGTTAATACAACTATATTTACAGTTATTCAAGGCTATAACTGCCCGTTGCCTCGCCTTTGATTTTAATGATTTTCCCGTCCTGAAAATGGCCCATGCGTTTTGGGCTGAAAAGCACCTGTACTGCCACGGTCAGGCATTTTCCAGAAAATGGGAAGGAGATGGTTTGGGGCTTTTCTCACCAGCTGAAATATGCAGAACAAAATATGTGATAACTGCCTTTTTGAATTAGACCCTAGTGATGAGTGAATCTGTTCCGTTTCGCCAATGGCGAAATGCTGAAATTTGCAGCAAATCCCTGCCTGCTGAATTATTTCGCCCATCACTATTAGACACTACTGTTGTGTATCAGCAAAGCAAAAACAGGCCTATAAAATAAAGAAAATTTTGATCAAATGTAATTGTTACTATATGTAGTCAGTGAAATGTCTGAGTTTTACATTGCCATCCATTCTGTCAAGTGCCGCAACCATTTTGTAACACAATATCAAATCAATAAACTGTAGGTTTGCAGGTTTTGGATTTATACAAGTATTTGATACAAACCAAATTGAAAAAAAATTTGCCACTGGAAACATGAATCTTTGATCTGCTAGGCAAGGGGGATAATATAAAATGCTTCCTTCAGGGACACTTGTTCAGCCTATGATGAATCTGTACAGAGATTCATTCATATGATAATTCTGCAACAGAGACTTTAAGCCTGGATTTCTGTTTAAAATATTTCCAACAGTCACGTATTAATGTTTCAGAACGAAAGATAGGAGCTCAGGAAAATGTTCCCAGCACATACCAGAAATAATACCTGCCCCAGTTTTAGGTTAATTAGATCAGGTATGCCAGGGGGTTTGATTGCAGATAAAAGCAGTGGAAGCAGCTAGGGATTGCTGTAGATCTCTATCTAGTAATAGGTATGGGATCCCTTACCTGAAAACCCATTATACAGAAAGCTCCAAATTACTGGAAGGCCATCTCCCACAGACTCCATATGAATGAAATAATTCAAGTTTTTAAAAGTGATGGCCTTTTTCTTTGTAATAATAAGCCAATACCTGGTACATGTATGGGACTCCTTATCCGGAAACCCATTATCCAGAAAGTTCCGAATTACGGAAAGACCATCACCCATAGACTCCATTTTAAGGAAATAATTCACATTTTTAAAAAATATAACCTTTTTCTCTGTAATAAAACATTACCTTGTACCTGATCCCAACTAAGATATAATTAATCCTCATTGGAGGCAAAACAATCCTATTGGTGTTAATTAAAACCCAAGGTTCCGAGCATTCTGGATAATGGGTCCCATACCTGTACTTCATCCCAACTAAGATATAATTAATTCTTATTGCATGCAGAACAATCCTATTGGGTTTAATGTGTAAATGATTTTTTAGTAGATCCAAATTACAGAAAGACCCCTTATTCGGAAAACCCCAGATCCCCCATCATTCAGGAAAACATGTCCAAATCTTTTATAACAATGGTGTTAGCAACACACACAGCTGATACATATGATGGTATTGCTGTAACTGTTGCTCAAATATGCACCAGAGAGCAGTTAGAAGCCCAAGCAAATTACAGTGTTCCCCTTTATTGCCATTTGAAAGCTAACCCTGGCAACCCTCATATTTTTATCACCAGCATTTGAAAAAGATGATCCAAGTGCCCACTTGCTAAAATTACTGCCCCAAATCCCCCCCCTTCACGAACATATAAAAGCATGTTCAAGCAATAATCAAGAGTGCAAATTTGGGCATTATGATCTGTTTTTTTGCAAAGAAAAAATGCAGCAAGAAAATGCCTATAATTGCCCCATTTACCATGAGAAGGATGGAAGATGATCGCTTACCTGTACCCTTGGCTGGTGCAGTTTTCTGCTAATAGGAGCACAGCCTGGGGTATTAGGTAAGTGATTACAATCACTAGGGCACCCCCCAGTGATATTTCCTTCTCCTTTAATGTTGCAAAACGAAAGGGCTATAAAATGTTTCCATAAAGTAATTAACAGAACCTATTTAGTGAGAGCACAAGAAATCTCTGAAAATGCTACTATATTGTATGTTCTAAGCAGCAGCTAGAAATTTATAACACATAGTTCTGTAGTTAGTGTGATTTTAAATAAATGAACGTGAGCATACAAACATCCATTGTGTGATACTAAAGGAAAATCAGATTTTAACTATATTTTATTGCCTTGTATAGTTTTCTGTGAATTTAAATGAACGAATAAAGATTAAATTGCAAAATACATTGTGTCTGTTAAATTCAGTATGTTAAATTCAGGAGATTTGCAACCCAATCCATTTCTGTAAAGGGGGTATATACTCTATGAACAGGTATGAGGGCATACCTTAAATACTGGTAACCAAAGTGTGGGCCTGGCCGCTGGGGTTATGTGGGGTGATGTTGGCTCAGCTTAAAGGGGTTGTTTACCTTTGAGTTAAATTTTAGTATGATGTAGAGAGTAATATTATGAGACAATAAGAAACTGGTCTTCATTTTTTATTAATTGTGTTCTTTTTATTTATTTCACATTTTCTGTTCCATAGCTCTCCAGTTTGAAATTTCAGTACTTATCTGGTTGGTAGGGTCCAATTTATCTTAGCAACCAGGGAATGGTGTGAGAGATTGATATATGAAAAGTAAAAGGTTTGAATAGAGAGAGAAGTAAATAAAAAGCAACAATACAATTGTAGCCTCACAGAGCAATAGTTTTTGGCTGCCGGGTTCAGTGACTCCCATTTGAAAGTTGGAAAAAGGCAAAAGAAGGCGGCAAATAATTCAAAAACTATAAAAGATATAAAAGGAAGGCCAGTTGAAACATTCTATAACATATTAAAAATTGACATAAACGGGAACCACCCCCTTAAGACTGTCTAATAGAAGAAGTCTCCTGCAGATCGAATTAAAACCTCTCTCTGTGCAACAATCATTGAGGAGGTGACAGAGAAAAAGTATTTGCAGTGCTGCACTCCTGAGTTCCATTCCTGCACTTGTGCCATCTGAAAGGTGTATATATTATATACATCAGATAATAATTTGCAAAAGTTCTCATGGAGATGCTTTCTGTACTTTAAATTTTTTAAACCATACCTAACTGGTTTGTTTCTGGGTGAAACAAAATCTGTGGAGCTAAAGCACATGTAATTTGTAAAGCTAGTATTTATTTGCTGCCCCTGCAGGAATGGGGTCTAAAATAGGGGAAAAGAAATGGAAAATAAGCTTGGCAAGATTATTCTTCTTATTAATCTTTATTTAGTTCCATATATCAAACTTACACAGAGTAAGAATATAAACACTCAAAAACTAGGAGACATTTTGACAGCTTAGGAAAACTTGGAAACCTGTGCCCCCTTCCCAACTATTAAAAAGGGAATATACTGTATATAAATAATGCACTTGTTTATACTAAAATAATCTTACCTTTCAACCCCTCCAACAATTAAATGATTTCCTCTCCTGATTTCTAGTTCTTTTCTCTCCTACTTAATTCTTGTCTTTTCTTTCCTACTTACACATATTTTTCCTTCCCTGATCTTTTTGCCCTCCTTCATTTCACCACTTTCCTTTACTCTTCTCTTACACATATTTTATATGCAATTCTCGACCTCCGACTCTTTCTGATGCATTAAAAACATTACAGTACAAGTGCCCCCATCCACAGTGCCCCAATTGCCCCCATAAACAGTGCCCCCAATAGAAAGTGCCCCCATACACAGTGCCCCAATTGCCCCATAGACAGTACCCCCCATAGACAGTAGCCCCCACACACAGTGCCCCCAATTGCCTCATACACAGTACCCCCCATAGACAGTAGCCCCCACACACAGTGCCCCCAACAGACCAAGTCATCGTCGGCAGCTCCTTCTCTCTTATGCCGCGACAACAGGCACTTCTATAAGGTTGCGCCTCGTCGCTGACGTGTGACGTCATACGCACGGGCGCAACCTTATAAAAGGGCCTGTCGCTGCAGCATAAGAGAGAAGGAGCCGCCGCCGATGACTTGGTCTGTTGGTGCGCAGACTGCGCACTCTGCATATAGATAGTGGCGGTACTGGGCAGGGCCGGTCTTACCAACTGAGGGGCTCAATTGGAACCATTTTTCGGGGCCCCCTTAGTACATTGTGAATTATGCTTAGTGCAGAGGATTCCCTATGTTGCCATAGTTTTATAGTTTTTTAGGCTGTTCCTGCTGAATTGTGCTTAATACAGGCACAACTCAATAATATATATATAAAAATGTAAATAGGGACATTTGCCATGCCCATGGAAAGAATGCAATTTGCCCTTCAGTGTACTCCCATTCCCAGACTCACCCAACACTAGCAGAACAGAGTAGCACTGAGCAGCGTTCATGTGGAGCATATGGAGCAAACTTAGGGGGCTGTTCCTGCTGAATTGTGCTTAGTACAGGGGAATCCCTATGCTGCCATAGTTTTATGGTATCGCTCTGTACAGGCTATGAGCAAACTTAGGGGGCTGTTCCTGCTGAATTGTGCTTAGTACAGGGGAATCCCTATGCTGCCATAGTTTTATGGTATCTCTCTGTACAGGCTATGAGCAAACTTAGGGGGCTGTTCCTGCTGAATTGTGCTTAGTACAAGGGAATCCCTATGTGCCATAGTTTTATGGTATCTCTCTGTACAGGCTATGAGCAAACTTAGGGGGCTGTTCCTGCTGAATTGTGCTTAGTACAGGGGAATCTTTATGCTGCCTTAGTTTTCACATACAATATTTGTTGTGGCCACAAAGTGTCCGGGTCCCATTGTGTCCCCCAGCTTATTGCAGTTATGTAACAAATGTGCGGCTGGGGAACATGATTAAATGGTAAAGGCGAGAAGCTTACATATAGAAGATGCTCTCAGGCAAAGATGTCAGCCATTTGGACTTAATACATTACAAGCAGCGTGACTGCTGGTTTATATACAAAATAATCTTAGCAACAGCTTGAATCATTACCTGCAGCTGCTCCGGGGCTCATTTATCCCCCGCTCAGTTATTTAAAAAAAAAAAAGCATGTCCAGGGACTTCTAGCTACAAATACCCCCGCACTCCATTGAAAAAGAAGTAGCTTTAACTCCTCCCTCTCTCCCACCTGCACGGTGTCCGTGCGGGTGGAAGGGAGGGAGAGAGGGGGGAGTTAAAGCTACTTCTTTTTCAATGGAGTGCGGGGCCCGATTGGGAGCAATAGGTGCAATTGGCCTAGGGCCGGCCCTGGTACCAACTTTAACAGGTTATTGTTGCGATTTTACAGTCCAGCTCTTCTGTCTCTCAGTTAAACAATATTGTCACTAAGAGCACAGGTCGGGGAGGCACAGGGCAGGGACAATCAGGAAATCCCTGGGGCAAATAACACCCCTCAGGCAACGTGTCACTGCCCCTCCCCAGCAATCCTTCCTCCGCTTCTCTTACCACAAGGTTCATGCCTCGGAGCTGACTCCACACATTTTGTACATAGAAAAGCCACCGTCCTAGATCAGTTCCAGTATCAGTTCGGGTGCTGCAGAATCGCTACTACCGGTGCGGCCGCAGAGCTTTACCCGGTAAGGATTTGCCTAACCAAGCGCAGTAACTTCGGGGGAGGCCAAAGAACTAGAGAATGCAATATAGGGTCAGTTCTGGCTTTCAGACGCAGCTCCCCTGCAGCAGTACTTCCCACCAGGGGCTAATGAGTGTGTGTTGGGACCTATGTAATATCATACATATCTACTCACTCAAGGATTCACACTTATTTACACGCTCAGACACCCTATGTCAGTAATTTCCCCCCGAACCCTTAATTACCCCGCCATTCAAACGTGTCGAACCAGAACCAATCCTCAGAAGGGCCAGGTGCAGAAAGCCCTGTGGGGGCGTGGCGTGTGCGATTAGGGGCGTGGTTTGTGTGATTAGGAGGAATCAGGCACAGAAATTCTTTTCAGTTGGGATTGAATACTTTGTTAACATATTAGTGCGGGTATAGGGTCTATTTGGTGGATCAGGTGATGTGGATTTGAGCCCTTCAGACTGAATTCCATAAGAGTGTGCGTGTGTATGACTAAAATATAGTCTTATCGGACTAGCCTGACAGTTTGTTCCTACTGATAAACATGTTCATGTTGTTGTAGGGCTGTCTAATTATTCTTATGCTGTAAATCCTTGTTTGTTAAAGTATTGTATAGATCCCTGTCTATTATAAATTAACGTAACACTACATAATTTGCTGGTACTATATTCACAAATGATGAGGTAATATCAGGCTGTTGTACCGGTTTAGCTCTGAGTGGCAGGCTGGTAATTTATAGGTACAAGTGGTTGCTCTGGTCCCATTGGCATGTAGTGTCAGGCCCAGCCAGGGGTGCTGCTGCCATGAGGTGGGTTGAGAAACTCGCCTCAGGCAGCAGCGCCCAGCAGGTTACAGGGGCGACAAAAAGCCACTCTTGGAAACTTAAAGAACCAAAATAGTGTTTTCTGCACTAGCCAGGGCTGGAACTAGGAGTAGGCAGAAGAGGCAGCTGCCTAGGGCGCAACGATTGGGGGGTGCCAGGCAGCCTCTCCTGCCTACCCCATGTCCGCTCACTTTAGTCATTGCCCCGCCGCTTGTCATTACGCAGTGGGGGCAATGAAATTGCATCGCGAACCGCCCTGCAAGTCTCCTAGGGCGCCCGATCGGCTTGGCACGCCCCTGGCACTAGCAATGCAGCCTCCCCTTGCCCCCTCTCATGCGAAAAAGATAAACGAGGGGACAGGATCAACTTAGCCACCTCAGGCAGCCAGGACCCCTGAGGCCATGCTGGGCCCAGCAGGTGTTTTAGCTACCTCCAGCTATCAATCCTTAGAGCCCGTGCGTAATGACGTCACATGTACCCAGGGGCGCAACCTTATAAAAGGGCCTGTCGCGCTGCACAAGGAGAGGCAGAAGGAGAAAAGCCGCAGGAGAAGCCTGAACGTCCGGCTCCAGCCAGCCCATCCAGCTGTGCTGGATAGTTCAATGAATGTCCCACAATGCGGGACATTCATGGAACTATCCGGGACAGCGGGATGCGCCATAAAAATCGAGACTGTCCCGCGAAAATCGGGACAGTTGGGGGGTATACAAACCAGATATATAAGTATATCCTATTCTGCCAATATAGTTTAAAAACCTGGCTTGTTCACTGTACATGAACTTCTGCCGACCTTGAAAATGAATGTGTAGTATAGTTTTGTGTGTATCAAGGGGCACCTGAGTTCTATATTTTACTGGACAATGCACCTGGGATCATTGTATGTTAGTGCAACAGAGATGATTTCCTCCAGCGTATATAAGGAGTTTGGGCTGAGAACACGGGTTTCCACATATAGAGGTTGAAATACAGCTTATATGGTTTGGGTGTGAGCTGACATAGTAACATACACTGTACATAACTTCAGCTTATTTAGAAAAGCTTAAAGAAGTAGGAAAGGTAAAAACTAAGAAAGCTTTATTAGAAAGGTCTATGTAAATACAGCCATAAACACTCACAGAAACGCTGCGCTGACTCCTCTATCAAAAGAAACACAGGATTTCATGTCTCCTTTTTTGTAAACGTGTTCTTAAAGGAGAAAGAAAGGCAAAGTCACTTGGGGGGGCCAAAATGTTAGGCACCCCCAAGTGACTTTAATCGCCTACCTTTTACCCCGGGCTGGTGCCCCTGCTCGGAAAGAACAGCACGAGCCCGGGGTAGCAGAGATCGCTTCCTGGTTCCCTGCGCGCGCATGCGCAGTAGGGTAAAAAAACGAACTTTAACAGAAAAGTCGGCTTTTCACTCAACTGCGCATTCGCCGACTGCAGGCATTTTCGGAAAGGGAAGCAGAATGCCCTGCGCTCCAGGTACCCCAGGCTGGTGCTGTTTTCTCCGAACAGGGGCACCAGCCCGGGGTACAAGGTAAGCGATTAAAGTCACTTGGGGGTGCCTAACATTTTGGCACCCCCAAGTGACTTTGCCTTTCCTTCTCCTTTAAGGTATCTGACTTCCTCTCTCAGAAAAATACTTCATTCCTGGGGCCGAGTCTGCAGTTCAATTAATTTTTATATTAACACATCCATACCCATTATAAATGCATTTAAAAATGACAGCTGTCAATCATATACTGCCTGCCCCGCCCCTATGCCTTAGGCATAGAGGCAGGGCAGACAATTACTTCAACTTTCCTTCCAGCACTCACATTCTCCCTACCTTCTCACCATCTAATTGTGTAGCCAGTGGATGGGCCTGGGCATCACAAGCACAATAGAAAATAAATTGGAATAATTTCTTAAGGTCCTCTTTAAAGGTGAACAAGTTTATTTGAGTTTATTTGTAGGTGCTGGATGAACAGATACAAGTTTGTTGATTTAAATAAAATATTTTCACTAGTTCAATGTCCCTGATCCTTTAACAGCAGTGTAGTATCAGGAAGATATTGGGTTAGAATAATATAGGAGAGGGACCTGAAACAATTATTTGCCAAGAGACAATCATGCAGAATGGGACTAATTCCTTGTGTTGCCTGCCACTTTATTCCCTGCAGTGGTGACTGCAAAGAGAAATTGGAAAAGGCCAGTGGGAAAGAGAACACAATAATCATATTGCGGGTGTGCATAATCTTTATCTTTTTTTTTTTTTTTATAGTATTGGCTGTATATTTACTTGGTATTTACAATTAGCCCTCCCCCATAGCACCTCCTGAACTGCAGAGATGTGTAGTACTGTCAGCTTTCATTGCTAGCTTGGATGTTGTTGACTGTCCATGGGTCAGCTTTTAGTGCATGTGTGCTTGCTTGACAATCACCAGTGTCCAAGCTGGAAATGGAAGTGACACAGCCAAAGATTGCGGCGACCAACATGCCCAGCTTAGCAGTTTGTTAGGCACTATGGAGCCACAGGTTAGCTAGGGGAACAGGCAGTAATTCGGTTGGGGGGTGCTGGTGGTTTAGTTTTCTTGCAGTATGCTTTTGGATTATGGGTAGAAAGAAGAGCACCCACAGAAAAACCTAACACTGCACAGATAGACCACTGGTCACAATTTAAAAGACCAGTTCTATAGGAAAGCTGTGCTAACCATATCTAATTTAGCTCTGAAGGTGGCCATACACGTGCCAACTCATTCCTTCCTCAAGGTAGGCATATCTGTGAAAGATTCGCTCATTTGGCGAACTTGGCAAACAAGTGGATCTTCACATGTACATGGGCAGCTTAACACTCAACATTGGAATATACGGATTATATCATATACTCTATATATCATCTTTTCGTTTTTAGTTCTGATGGATTCATACATCACTCACCTAAAGAGGTGCCTGAAGAACATACACAGGGTAACTATGGCTTTGTTATTAACAATATGCTTTGTTTGCTATTGGATATAAAATATTGAATGATTGAAGTTTATAAAGTGGTGGGTACTTAAAATGTTTAAACTCCATGTTTGATGTAAACTCACATATCTCCTATTTGTACTATGAATTACATGTAAATTGCCAATAGTTTGTGACTGTCTTGCACTTCCCAGTGTAACTGCACATACAGTAGCTGCAATCTACAACAGACAGTACACGGGTCCTTCCTTTTGTGTTACAGCAATTTTATGGATATACTTTTTAATATCACTACCATTTTTGTGTTCATTTTTTTATAGGGTTTTTGTGACCTGTTTATAAAAAGGATCACGTGATATGGTATCTCAATGAGACATTACCCCTGGGTTGCTTTATTTAAACTGCACAATGCCGTGCACACTGACTCTTGTTGATATACTTGGACTGGTTCCCTTTTTGCTATATCGTTCTGTCTTATTTTGTTTTATTTTGCTACATTGGTCGTTATACTGTTGCATGACCTTCAACAATATCTGATTTCTGCAACATCACCTGTCATATTGTAACATATCTGTATCTTCTTAGCTGGGTTCATTTTGAACGTCTGCATTATCACACACTATTTCAGCTTGTGCCAACTGATTCTCTCCCAGAGAATTAGCCATGTTCTGGTCCCTTACAACACACACTGGGGGGTAGCAGGTGTGCTCCCCTGATCTTTGGCTTCACTACCCATTAACATAGACGCCCCGCGTGGGGACACTCTCTTATATCCGGGTCCATAAATTATGCCTCTGCGACCTCTCTACCTGTCGGCAGCAAGATACCCTGCGTAGGGCTAGGTTTTCCCCAAATAAGCTTTAAACCCCCAAGTGAGCTATGCAAAGGGCATTACCAATTTGTATATACCCCACCTGAGGTTAGCATCTCGAGAGAACCACATAGCTGGATATAGGACAGATACTGACCTCTGGCCCTCTGTATGAGGACCGTGAGGTCAGAAAACTGCCCTGGGCTAAGATTAATATGTGGCCACTTGACTCCTAACACTTATGGTATAGCCGACGCATGAGGGACTGCCGAGTCCGCTCACCTCTGGTGGGTTGCCTAGCAACCGCAATACACGAGTCGGAAGGATTGGGAAGACGCGACAGCCTAGCAGAGTGGCAGGCACTAGGACACGGACGGGTATGTAAAACCCAATACTGCCGCAATATGTACGTGATCCATATAGGGACTGGAATCTTTGGCGCTAGCATGCCTACACGCAGCATAGCGCTGACATGACAGCATAAATAAGAGGGCTGGCTCAGTGCGCTCTGGAAATGAGTGTGTGTTATGCAATATACCCATCCCCACCCTGCCCATCCCATCAACCTAGGCTCGGGGATCCCTTGTTGTCTTTTCTTTTTTTTTCTTGTTGTATGTTTGTTTTGTAACCCATTCACTTGAATGTTGTTTGTTGATTGTTGCTTAGCAACCACTTTTGGCGCCCTTTTGGGTTTAAAAAACGTTCACTATGCACTGCAATACTGTTGTCCCTGATGAAAGTTCCTGAAGGAACTGAAACGTCGGACTAATAAAGAACCTCACTTTTCTACAAGCTTATCGATGTCCTTGGTGTGAAAATTCCCTGTGAGTGCCGTTCCTCTCCGTTTATCTACGTATTATATATATATATATATATATATATATATATATATATATATATATATATGCTATATTCAAATACATTGGAAGCTGGGAAGTTGTTTTACACAAACAATTGCTAAAAAGTCCAAGGATGCTACCAGCTAACATTACTGTTATCCCTTATGTTGCTTTGTGGAAGGCTGACTATAGAGTAGTAATATATTTAGATTAGAGAGCACATGTACGTCAATTTTAAACATAATTATAATTACCATGTTTTTTTCCCACATTTCAATGTTTTTACCCAGTTGTTTTTACCCAGTTGTTTTTACCCAGTGTCATTGCAGTTGAAAGGGGGCAATGCATTTGGCACAATTGCACTGTTCCAACTGCAATTCCGTCCAATTTTACAAAATTACCGCAAAGTGCACACACATGTTGTAGCAAATCAGGAGGTGATGGTAGCCCTAGGGTTCCCCTGCTCCAATAGCCACAGCAGTGCTCAATTGAAAACAGAAGGCAGGAAGCACCGAGTGGTGCTGCATACAACCATTTGGAAATGCAAGGAGTGCATTTTGACGCAAGTATCTTTATGAAAGTGCGGTAACTGCAACTCCATAGCCTCCATTTTAAGCAAATAAGTCTAATTCTAAAGATGATTTCCTTTTTCTCTGAAATAATAAACCTGCCCCATATACTTGATAGACTTGGGAGGTTTCTTGATAACAGGTTTCCAGTTTAGGGTTCCTATACCTGTATAAGTGTCTGGAGGTAGCCATGCAACAATATACTGTACAATTCTCCAGTACTGAGAACTGTGGCATACAGGGAATTTTTTAATGCTCTGGTGCTTGCAGAGAACAGCAGCACCACATAGAATTGTCGTTGTGTGCAAAGTATGGGAACCACTCTGGTTTAATTCATTTCATAAAGTAGCAGATTCAGAGGGAACTCCTGTAAATTGTATACAATAATGAGACCTAACAGAGAAATTCCCTTGTGCAGTAACATAAAACTGAATTGATGGCTGCTTTTTCTTTGCCAATATAAAGGTAATAAAGAAGGCCAATGATATCCTGTGCAGTATCAGCCAGCCATCAGTGTGCAGTGAAGTGCTGCTTTCTGCTCGCGGAACAGACTACATTTCAGGTCACAACACATTTCTTCCTGCTAATGATAAAACTGATAGCAAGGGCACTCTCAGGCAGCAGTGCCCCCAACATTACCAGGGGTGGAAAAAAGTCTCTCCTGGGCAACTTTAAGAGGTGACTGATCTCCCCATGTGCCACTGCCCTTAGGCAACACTACATTATATTTTAATTACTTTGATACATATACTTTATATATATTTATATATTTTGTGTTACTGTTCCTTTATCCTGCACTGAGGAGGCCATTATTATATTAAGCCACTTATGTATTACTTAGCTACCATGCAGTTTGAGCTGCTTTTGTGCATGTCATTTGATAATGATGTATATTGCAGGGGTTCTGGAAGTGTATAAAGTGTCAAAGAGAATGGAAGGCGGAATGGCCATGCATAATATAGAGCCTGATGGACTTCAAATCATGTTTCGAGATATTGATTTAACCTGGAATAATCTGCAAGCCTTTCTCTCCATGTGTCCCTGTATGCTTCAAAAGCTGGTAATCTCCATAATCAACTTCATTTGTAATTTGGATGGTGCACAGAATGTTAAGTACCATATATACTCGAGTATAAGCCGATCCAAATATAATCTGAGGTACCTAATTTTACCTAAGAAAACTGGAAAAACTTCCAGTCATCTTCATCCATCCAGCCTTTAACATGTGGGCGCACTGTAATTCATGGTGGGAATTTGATCTTTATAGACAAGGTCTTTCTTTTAAAAAAAAATGACAGGTCGCAGCTTAGTTCCATTAGCCAAACATGACAGAATGACTGTGAAATGTTTTTTTTTCCATTTCCTGTGGTTCTGAGGAAAATAGTCTCCCATACTTGCCACAGTTCTGTTGCTTGGAAGATCAAAAGTCATAGGGGTCACATCCATATTCCCAATATCTCCCAGGTCATAATTATGAATACTTCTTTGTTTTATGATGAATGATTGGAATTAAATCACTTTTTCTTCAAGGTCTTGTGGCAACTTCTGTGAAATCTTTGTTCTTTGTCACAAACATAGGCCAAACCTATTCATGAAGTGGGTACACCATCCTGCTGACGCAGCAAAATTTTCAATGCCTGGTGCTTTATATTTGTCATCCTTAGCCATTTGAAGGGCACGTAAGCAAATTGCCATGTGTGTTACGCAGTAACCATTTTGACGACACGCCATGACCCATTCATGCAATTCAGTCTCTAGCGCTCCATAAGAAGTCATTAAACCACGTCAAGCTTTTTTAGCCTTTGGAATCTCTTCCAAGCCAGCCTTCATTTTCACTTGTTTTTCATCAACACAAAATTCCCTACTTGCAATACTGTTATTGCTCTCTTCTGCTCGACACAACCTTGAGTTTGAAACCAGCTTCATTTGATTTTTAATTTCAAATGAAAGAATAAAATAATAAGTTGCTTTACTAAACCTTAATTTAATAATAGTCAGGCAAACAATTCCTTATCAATAGCGCTGATCTAAACCTTTGCTTTCTATATGTATTTTATGTTTATTTTCACAATGGAATCTAGGCACACTGGAATGTAGTGAAAATGATTTATTTTGTCCCCAGAGCTCATTAAATGTCACCATAACTTTAAGCCTATCTAGTAATAATAATTCAGCTGTCTAATTGTCTTTGCTTCAAACTTGCCCACACACACACACACACACACACAAAGGTCACTGATTAATCATTTTCAAAATGATGCACTATTAGTGGGGCTGGCGTGAATGGGAATTGCTGGCAGGGGGTCCCAGGATAGGAAGCAAGCAAGCAGGGGGCACGTGATGTCACTTCCGCCCAGGTGTGCAGAAGAGCGCACTGTTAGGTAGACTGGCGGGAGCAGGAATGGTAATCGCAATCGCTGGCAGGGGGCTTGTGCAGTTCAGACTTTTCTCAAAAACTGTGTGTATTTCACCCAAATCGAGTATAAGCAGAGGGTGACTTTTTCAGCACATTTTTGGTCCTGAAAAATTCAGCTTATACTCGAGTATATACGGTACTTATAAAGGGGGGAAAAAGATAAAATGCTGTTTCTGCAATAGAAAACAATCATTTGACATTTATTTATTGCATTTCTCTTATTCTAACAGCCCTCGCCATTGGTTTTGAATTGCACCACTGCCACACGCCATTCGGAAACAGCCCCTTGCCTTAGGAGGTGTTGTGGTATTTGCTTACTAGAAAGGCCGAATGAAGAGCAGGTAAACTTGTGAACTAAATTCTGTTTTTACATTTCATCTTCCGTGTTTAAATGAGCTCTAAAGAAAAACAATACAATATTTATGAACAGTGTTAGGAGGGGCAGGTCACCTTTAAGTATGTTATAGAATGGCCAATTCTTAGCAACCTTTCAATTAGTCTTCATTTTTTATAGTTTTTTTTCAATTACTTAACTTCTCACTCTTTCCAGCTTTCAAGTCTAGCCGATTCAATGCTTCCAGGTGTAGGCACAACAAGAAGATTTTTTTTTAAGCGTACGGGCGTATTGTCAGCTCGCGCTTATCTGCAGGCTGACAATATGCCCATGTGACAGTACCCATAAGTGCACTGACACAGGGAGCTACTTTTTGCTGCTACAAAACAGACAGTACTGATAACTGTTGTTTGCACAGACAATCCCTTAGCTGAATATATGCCTATATATATATATATTTTTTTTTTTTTTTTTTACAAAATTAGTGACGGCTGTCATGTTGCTTACATTTATTTAATGCAGAACAGTAGTCTGTGGTGGTGAGCAACTTTCCCTCTAATTTTTTATAGGCTGTGCGCGCAAAAAATATAATCCGTGCGCATTTTAAAGCAAGATTAAATTTTTGTGCGCTACAGAATGTTTGTTGGAGTTCAGTTATGGGCATTTTTGCGCAGGTCTTTCAGTTTGTCTAAATCAAGTTACAAAAATTTAATTTTTGTGCGCGCTATTTTAATTTGTGTGCGCGGGTTCGGAAAGTCGTGTGCGCGCGCACACGCGCACAGCTTAGAGGGAACAGTGGTGGTGAGGTGACCATGTACAATAGATAGGATTGCTATTTATGCTTGACATGCTGGAGCATTTTATGAATCTGTATTCATGAGACATTGAAAATTCTCCATATTTTCTATTTGCTTTTCAGATTATAAAAGAGCCTGCAGACAGTTTGCAGATGCACAAGGGGCAACCTTATCATTCAAGCTGTGCCAACTTTTGGCTGAACTGTGTAGATTTAGAGCTACCAGTTTTATCTTGTCACAGTTTCTGTTCTTTCTGCACACAACAAAAGAATGAGATACCATGACGTGAGTAGAGACTCTGTAATTTATTGAAAAATATGTAAAACTAAAAAAAAAAAAAAAAAAAATCGGATTGTATTCCGACCAACAAGGTATTTAAAAAATGTATTTCCTTTAAATTATCTCTATTGCAATTGGCCTTTCTATATGTTACTTTCAGTGCTACTACACAACATGCACAGAATTCCAGTGTTATTTTACTGTGCATGGGAACAGTCCTGGACCAGTGTAAGGCAACCATGTGGTCACTCTAGCAACCAGAGAGCAGTCTCATTTTAAACAGAAGATGTACAGGTGAAAGCAGTTGCCTGAAAACCTTCAGATATCTGTCACTTGGCATCAAAATAAAAAAAAAGCAAGGTACCCAGACTCAAAAGGCAGTTGCAAACCAGGGACTAGCCCCTTGTGTATATTGTGTCATATACAGGATCTTCTACTGTATATCACACACTAAACTTTTAGAAGCAAATATATTGCGACTACTGATGCCACCTGATACCACCTTCAAGTTCTCTGGACAACAAGAGGCACATTTCCAGTGTTTGGTGTCAAAATAACATCTGCAGCTGATTCTTTGGGTGCAAGTGTGCTGTATCCTTTGATGCAGGCTGCTATGGGAACCCAGGAGTTAGTTCCAGAGTTTCCCAGTGTCAATAAACACACTAGGCACTGCTGCCTTCATCCTGCAAATCATGCACAAGTGCAATGCAAAGTGCAAAAAGCAAGTACCTTTAATAAATGGAATATATTCATGCAATGACTGCAACTAACTTTGGAAGGGATAATAAAGCATCCTTGAATACATTGCAAATCACAATACTATAAGTTTGTGCCAGCATGGTTTTATGCGTAACAGATCTTGCCAGACTAATTTCATTGCCTTTTATGAAGAGGTGAGCAAGAACCAGTGGATGTCATCTACTTAAAGTAGAAGGAAAGGCTAATAAAGAGTTTATCTCAAGCTGCAGGCATACCTTCAGTTCTCTCAATAGTGCCCTTAAGTCTCCCCATATTCTGCCTGTTTAGATGATCAGAGGCCTCATAGGGAAAAAAAACCAGCTGAGCTCTGTAAACAAAATTCCCATAATGCCACACTTCTGAATCAAGACCAAGACCCCCAGTACATGCAGTTTGTAAGACTATGAGGAAGCTTCTTGCTGTATAGCTCAGATCACACATTCCTAAGGGAGGTAGTTCTTAGCATTCTTATTGGAGGGGGGAGCAGGAGACTCCGGCACAGGAAAAAAAAAAAGAGACAAGAAATCACGTGTTTCTTTTGATAGAGGGCTCAGTGCAGCGTTTCCGTAAGTGCTTATGGCTGTATTTACATAGACCTTTCTGATAAAGTTTACTTAGTTTTTACCTTTCCTTCTAAATGCTAAAGCATTTGATACAGTACCTCACAGAAAGTTAATGATAAAATTGAGGAATATTGGCCTAGAACATAATTTTTGTTATTGGGTTGAAACCCGTCTGAAGGATAGATTACAAAGAGTGGTGGTAAATGGAACTTTTTCTAATTGGGCCAGTGTAAGTGGAGTACCGCAGGGGTGAGTCCCTAGTCCTTTGGGCATAGAAGGTACTGTTTCTATTTTTGCTGATGATACTAAATTGTGCAAAACTATAAGTTCCATGCAGGATGCTGCCACTTTGCAGAGCGATTTGATAAAATTGGAAAACTGAGCAGCAAAATGGAAAATGAGGTTCAATGTTGACAAGTGCAAAGTCTTGTCTTGTATAAAAAAGGGCATTCACTCAAGGGATGAACACTTTTGCCTCTTTATAGGTCTCTGGTAAGGCCTCACCTTGAGTATGCAGTGCACGTTTGGGCTCCAGTCCTTAAGAAGGATATTAATGAGCTGGAGAGAGTACAGAGACAACTAAACTGGTAAAGGGGATGGAGGAGTTAGACTATGAGGTTAGACTGTCAAGGTTGCAGTTGTTTTCTCTGGAAAAAAGGAGCTTGCGAGGGGACATGATTACTCTGTACAAGTACATTAGAGTGGTTATAGACAGAGAGGGGATGTTATTTTTCCCCATAAAAATGACCAGCACACCAGAGGCCCCCCTTTAGATTAGAGGAATGGAACTTTCATTTGTAACAGTGTAAGTGGTTTATCGCAGTGAGGTCGGGGAATGTCCTTCCTAATGATGTTGTCATGGCAGATTCTGTTAATGCCTTTAAGAGGGGCCTGGATGAGTTCTTGAACAAGCATAGTGTCCAAGGCTATTGTGATATTAAAATCTACAGTTAGTATTGATGTTGGTATATATAGTTTATGTATGTGAGTGTATAGATAGGTCAGTATAGGTTTGTGTGTGCTGGGTGTACTTGGAAGGGTTGAACTTGCTGGACTCTGGTGTTTTTTCAACCCTATGTAACTATACAAGAAAGAGCAAACAATAGGGCCCCTTCTAAGATCAATATTTCAGTGCCAGTTATAAGTCTGTTAATAAACCTATAATACTGCACAAACATTTCTTTATATAATACTCCATAGTATGCAGCAGTCACAAACTGCACCTCTGGGTAGTAGATTGTCTCTGATCACTGTTTTCTTGATCCATTTAATCTATAAACATTAGAGAATTCACCCCTTTAAATTTAAAACCGATATGAACAAAAACAAAAATCAAATGTTCTGGGGTTTTTTTGGTTTATTTTGTGCTTACATCTGGTAGAAAAAGTTGATGAAAGTGCTTAGTCTGCTATAGCTAATACTATATTTTAAGGCATTTTAAAAGGGAACTAAGTTTTTTGTTTCTTTCTCATAAATGTCTGGAATGGGTCCAACAGGTGAGTCAATAATGGTAATAGTATTCTTCCCAAACAAGGTCATTTCATAGCTCATGAGTTGTTTCCAAAAGCCTAAATTGGGCCGGATGATAGGTCTGCACATTTTCACCCGAGCATGTGCTGCTAGAAGGGATAGACTATGGTATTTCATCAGGTAGGCAAGGCACAGTGTAGGTGACCTACTGATACCTGCTACACAGTGGAGCAGTGTGCTTCCGCCACTAACCTTTATATTGTGGATTTTGTCTGCTATGTCATCAAAATACTGTAAAAGGCAAGTGTCAGGAGTGTCTGGTACAGGAATGTGCACATATTCGAGTTCAGGAGATTCATTTTTATCAATTTCTAGAGAGACATTTATAACGCAAGTGATACAATGTGTGGCAAGTAAAGTTCGATTTCTGGCTGCCTTTGCACTCGCAAGGTACAGACCTTCACTTATACTGTTCAGTCCAGAAAGGAAGGATCTCTTGCTGCTAGATAAACTGCATGGTCCCTCTTCCATGTCATATCTGGAACATTTGTTTACATGCACAAATATCTGAAAATGGAAAAAAATAGTCATATGAACATTATATCTCTCCTTGAAACCTAAATACAAGTACAGGTATGAGACTTGTTATCCAGAATGCACCACACACACTCCCTTGTACAATGGCACTGCATGCTCATACAATGGATGCTTTCACTGCATTCTCTGGCAAAGCAAACAATAGAACTGGGTAACTTAGCACTGTAGATATGCCCAGCCCACTGCATACTCAAACACTGGGTGTTAGCACTGCAAACTCAGTGTACTGCATACTTAGACACTGGCTGATAACACAGCATACTCATACAATGTATGCCCTCACTGAGTTCTTTGGCATGACACACTGGAACTTGATAAGTCAGCACCACATACATGGCCAGTTCACTGCATACACTGGTTGCTGGCACTACACACATAAACTGGACAGTACATACTCTAGCACTGAATGCGAGTTTTCTGCACACGGACACTGGGTGTTGGCAATAAATTCAGTACACACTGAAACTGGATATAATTTGGCACTGCACACTGATTCCATGCACACTTATGCTGTGGAGTACACTCTGGAGTGTGGTGGTACACTTACTTTAGACACTGAAGGCGGTCTCGCCTTACTCTGGCAGTGTATACTCTCAACATTTTCTGGCACCCATATTCATACACTGGATACTCCCACTGCATTTCCTTGAACTGCACACAATAGAGCTGGATTAACTGTCACTGCATGCCCACTTTGCCAATCTATACATACTCAGTGCACTGCATACAATCAAATTGATAGTGGATGCTCACCCTGCATAGTGCACACTGGATGCATGCTCCTGACACACTTTGGCACGGCATACATTGGCACTGCATGCTTGCACTGCATAACTTCCACTGCATGCATGCACTGGATAATCTGGCCCTGAATGCTTGCACTGAACTTCACACTAATTGAACTGCAATAATCTGTCACTGCAATGGTTGCACTAGTACTGCATACTCACATCAGAAACTCAGGCATTGGAAGTGTGCAGTGAATATTGCATACTGTATATTTTTACCAATGCATACATTGCATCATCTACCTATAAATATTGCATACCCCAGCACTACTTACTCTCACTGGGCACTCAAACAGCATACTCTAGCACTGCATATATGGTGTGCTGCGTCCTCAGACATTGCACACCCAATAACATATACTCAATGCAGTTCACTGCATACTCTGGCAACAGCACACTTCATGTGTTGTATATTCGGACTTGTTACCCTTGTTTTTCATGCTTTGACACTAGATACATGGTGTACTACATATTCAGTGCAGTGCACTGCACAGTCTTGCACTGCAGTGCCACACACCTAGTGCCCTGCATACCTAGATACATCATCTGCTATGGCTGTATGCAGAAGATAAACTATAACCTTTTTCACCCTAAAATGTTTAGGATGTTAAAGTATATACCTGCGCTTCTGTGAGGGGTACTCCAATTCATCTGTGTTTGTTTTTAGTTATCTTAAATATGTTTTAGTTAGTTTTATAGCTAGAAATGCAGTGGGTATTGACATCTCAGGCACATTATATACAGTGAAATGCAGTCTATATTTACAAAACCAGCACATTATATGCAGTGGGTACTGATGCCAAATATTCAGGCCCTCGCACTATAACACTGGTACTGAAACACAACATTACAGCTATGCCAAACACTGACAAAAGAAAAAAAAAATGCAAAAAAAATATAAAAGCACAATTAGCTTTTTCAGGGGGAAAGGGTGCTTACAATAGTATAGATGCCAAGTGTCAAAAACCTATTTCATTTCAGTTAGTTCAGCCTTTAGAACAGGGGTCCAGTTCATGGTCCCTCAGACTGTTGGGGGGCCGGACTAAAGTCCTCCCCCCCCCGTGTCCTTCTACTATGGCCTGCTCCCCGCTGCTTTGTTCTGCATCCTCTGGCTCCCCCCTGTGTCCTCGCTTTAGATCATAGTGGGGGCTGGGTAAATTCCAATGGGGGGGTGGGCCATAGTTTGAGGATGCCTGCTTTAGAAAATATATATTATAGTACCCGTGGGAGTGGGATGAAATTTGCAGCAAAAGTTCAGAGTTGGTGAGGATCTTAGGTAAAGTTTTCAGTCTCTAGATCATATATGTCAAACACAAGGCACGGGGGCCAAATCCAGCCCACCTGGCTGTTTTATGTGGCCCTTGGTGAGTGTGTCTGACCATCCAGCCTGATCAATTTCCATTTTCCTCACATAGTAACTAAGACTAAGGGGTATATTTATCATGCTGTGTAAAAAGTGGAGTGAAGCATTACCAGTAATGTTGCCCAAGGCAACCAAGAGTAATCAGATTTCAACAGTATCAAAGCATCTATTGGCTGCTATGAGCCACATCACCGGTAATGTCTTACTCCACTTTTTACACATTGTGATAAATATACCCCTTAGTATCTTACTAAGAATATTAATAAAAAATTTGGCCCGCGACTTAGCCTGTGTTTTAGATTTTGGCCCCCTTATGTGATTGAGTTTGACACCCCTACTCTAGATCCTTCTTATAAGTCTTCAATTCTGCAGTGCCTTCAGTTTCTAATATCTATCCAGCCCTGCCTACATCTGTGTCTTGATCGGTCAATCACCCACTCCGTTTAGAAGAAGGGAGGTTCTGTTTAAATATTCGGAGGGATTTTATACTGTGAGAGCTGTGAAGTTGTGGAATTTTCTTTTTGAATCAGTTGTGCTGGCTGACACATTATATTGCTTCAAGAAGGTGCTGGATGGCTTTTTAGCAAGTGAGGGAATACAGGGTTATGGGAGATAGCTCTTAGTACAAGTTCATCCAGGGACTGGTCCAATCTTGGAGCCAGGAAGGATTTTTTCCCCCTCTGCAGCAAATTAGAGAGGCTTCAGATGGGTTTTTTTGCCTTTCTCTGGGTCAACTAGCAGTTAGGTTATATATAGGCATTATGGTTGAACTTGATGGACGCATGTCTTTTTTTCAACCTATGTTACTATGTAATTTTACTGTCTGTCAAGAGAGCTGTGCTTTGATTGGAGAAGAAGAAAGATCCAATCAGAGCACAGCTGATTACAACAGAACCAGAGCTTGCAAGAAGATTTTCCCGATGTTAAAGGTTCCAGAGCAGTGCAGAAACAGAGAAGTTAGCCTTATTGAAAATCTGCCTATGAAACAATACATATGTAAAACACATCTCCATCTAAATCAACAACTTTTATAAATATATATCTTAATAGTAGTATGTTTTACTGAACAATCCTAAATAGAAAATTGCCGTTTAAAGAACTAAAGCTGGCCATACACGGGCAGATCCGCTCGCTTGGCGATGTCGCCAAGCGAGCGGATCTTTACCCGATATCCCCACCTACGGGTGGGGATATCGGGTAACATGTAGGCGAATTTGATTGAATTCTAACAGCAGCAATGGGGCAGTTGGTTCACGGACCGCATCAACGAGCCGATATGGTCCCCGATCCGACTGAATTTTCTAACCTGGCCGATCGATATCTGGCCAATTTCAGGCCAGATATCGGTCGGCCAGGCCCCTCGTTTCTGCCCCTACAGGGGCCGATAAGCTGCCGAGTCAGTCCAAGGGATCGATATCTGCAGCTTCTATCGGCCCGTGTATGGGGGCCTTAAGAGCCACCCCTAAGATTGTACTATTCACAGTGCACACAAACAAACCAAGGACACACATACATGCTAGGCCACATCAGCCAATAATGGAAAAAGCTCTGGCTTTTACTCTCACACTTCTTCCTGTTACAGTTGCATTATTTCCTGTCAGGTGATGCTGAGGGAGCACACAGCCCATCACAAAACATAAGGGAGAAGATGTAAAAAGGCAATATTTACTATATAAAACATAATACATTTATACTGCTTATCTAGCAACTGTTAACCTAATATGCCATCCCATCAAAACTGACACGATAACCTATTTTAAAATCAATCTCTAGAGTATTAAGGCAAGACACTATTCTCAATGGCCTCATAAGTACATGGCACTGGCACAGAAATACGTCAGTAGCTCGCACAGAGGCGGATATCAGGAGCACAGCATACTTGAAAAGACAGTTTGTGAAGTGACTACTTTACCTGCCCACGTTTAAGCTGAAGGGCGCACAGGACCCGCCACTGCCTATAAACGCTAATAAAATAGTCTATACTAGGACCTTTTCTCTTACGTCTAAAGTCCGCGCCTCGTCATGTGACCTGCACAGCGTCCCACGACGCTAACTTCTATCACGTGGTGCGTGTTTGTTTTGAAGCTGGAGCTGTCAGAATCACGTGGATGAATGGGCGTGTCCTGTCATCTTGCCACACCCCTTCAATGTTGGTCTATGGGGAGAGCAGGCGCTCCTGGTTCGGGCGGGCTAGTGTCCCTACTGTCCGCTGTGCCTTGTCTTTCGTGTCCGCAACATTGTACGGCACGTCCCGGGGCTGCAGTCATGAGCAGCTCCAGCGCTGTCACCCCTGGGACTCCAGCTTCCCCCGGGCAGGACACCTACAAAGGTTGGCTATTTAAATGGACCAACTACCTAAAGGGTTATCAGAGGCGCTGGTTTGTGTTAAGCAACGGGCTGCTTTCCTATTACAGGTGAGTGATTCTTTGGCACCGTAGTACCAATGTCCTGTGGGGTATTACTGTGTGAAATGGCAAGGATCACTGATGCTGAACAACTGACGATGCTTCCATATACGGGGTTAATAGGGCAGGTACATTTGCACTGCAAATACAAAGGGGCGCTGATAGTGCGTGTGGATGAGGGGATTATTGGGGGACAGGGGTGGGCGCAGGTGTTGCAGGTGAGAGAGCATTCTGTGCCTGGAAGGGAACAGGGAAGGTGACTGAATCTGTAGGGGATAGGGGGCGGAGCTCGGTATAGTTGCAGAGATGCTTATGGAGTTGGGCGTCTGGAGGATCCCATGGTTACACTTCAAATATTCTCAGACGTTGTGAAGAGTTACAGGCTTTATTTTTCTTTTTAGTTTCTCTGGGTCTTCCGTGCTAAGGAGCGGATTCTGGATTGTATTAATGTAATAATAATAAATGTATACACACGCTAACAAAGCACCACACTCTCAGGATTTGCACTACAACAATAAAGACTTTTGTTTGGAATGGGCTAGTATCGCCCTTCAACAAATGTTATGCAATATTTTTACTGACCTTCATTGGACATATACAGTTGGTGAGATCTGCACTTCCCAGGATATAAAAACTTGAAAACATTGCAAGGACCAGTGTTTGGTGTTGACCACCAAATGAAACAATAAAAATAGTTATATTTATACATCCCGTCAAGGGCAGATCTTTCTTCTTTTTGTATACTTATTGATATATGGGCTGCACCCAGGCTCAGTGATCCAAGTTATACCTGAAGGCCTGTATCTACTTGTATTTTGTGGGTAAATTCAAATCTGCTATATATTGTTTTCTTTGCAGGCTAAGTAGCTATTAAAGAGCAACAATTTAATTCATTCGATTATATTTATATTATTATAATTTTGAGCCAGGGTATTTTTGATCACAAACAAATTTTAAGTCTAGGAATAACATTTTCTACTCAAGATTCATTAAAGAACTAATACTGTATCAGATTTTAAATAACAGGGCCAATTACAGGTTAAAAAATGTCACTTTACAGCTCAGCTAAAGGAACAGTACCACCGAAAATGAAAGAGCTTTGAAGTAATTAAAATATAATGTACTTTTGCCCTGCACTGGTAAAAGTTGTGTGTTTGCCACAGAAACATTGATATAGTTTATATAACTAAGCTGCTGTGTAGCCAAGGGGGCAGCCATTCAAGCTGGTAAAAAGGAGAAAAGGCACAGGTTACATAGCAGATAACAGATAAGCTCTGTAGAATACAGTAGTATACAATCTTATCTGCCAAGTGGCCTGTGCCTTTTCTCCTTTAAATGGCTGCCCCCGTGGCTACACAGTAGATTTGTTTATATAAACTATAGTAGTCTTTCTGAGGCAAACACACCAGTTTCACCATTGCAGGGCATTAGTACATTATACTGTAGTTACTTTTATACTTTGTTTTTTGATGTTACTGTTCCTTTAAGTCAAGGAATGCTGATATTTGCAGTTTAACGTTAGATGAAAAGTTGCAATATGTGGGCTAAGAGCTCTCTAATTACACTTAAGGCATATTCTTACTGGTGCTACAAGTAGAATAGCACTGAAGGTTATGGGGTGCTGACAGTGCAGTGTACCGGATCAAAGTAAAATAGCACTGAAGGTTATGGGGTGCTGACAGTGCAGTGTATCGGATCATGATCAAATTTAGGGTCACTTCTAATAAATGCAAGTTACTGAGCTCTGCTGATTGCAGACTGATTGCACTTAAATGTATTACAAATCAGCAAAGCCCTACTATTTGAGTTTTCTAAAAAAAGTCCCAAATCTTCACATGATTTGGTAATAAAACTAACAGAAATTAAACCCTTTTTTTATAACTGTTATAACATTGTCTTTGCATGCAATTTATAATTTTGCCTTAAAGGGGTTGTCCACCTTTGAGTTAACTTGTAGTATGATGTAGAGAGTAATATGCAATTTGCAATTGGTCTTTATTTTTTATTATTTGTAGTTTTTTAATTATTTCAGGTTTTGTTCAGCAGCATTCCAGCTTGAAGTTTCAGATGCTATTTGGTTGCTAGGATCCAAATTACCTTAGCAACCAGGGTGTGGTTTGAATGAAAGACTAATATATGAATAGGAGAGGACCTGAATAGAAAAATAAGCTGTACAGAGTAACAATAACAATAAAATTGTAGCCTCACAGAGCAATAGTTTTTTAGCTGCTGGGGTCAGTGACCCCCATTTGAAAGCTACAAAGAGATAGAAGTAGAAGGCAAATAATTCAGAAACTATGAAAAACAAATAATAAAGACTAATTAAAAAGTTTTTTTTAGAATTAACCATTCTATAACATAATAAAAATTAAGGTGAACCTTTCCATTTGCTCGAGGCGGTACCACGAGAAATGTGTCAAGCTCAAACACATGAGTCTGCTATTGGGATTTTACTCTGATATGCCTATCTAACAACGTATGCTTGTGAGTAGCCAATGTTGTTTTAACTTTTTATTGTAATAAATGGTGTTACACTATTGTATCCCTTCTCTTTTTCCACTTATTTGAAGAGGAGTCCATTTGATCCCACAGTATTTGGTTTGATGACTGATTGATGTTTGGCATTGTTACAGTTGGGTCTGATAAGCGAGCATTCTTACCAAACTACGTGGGTGTTGGGTACCACCTGCAGTTTGCAGGGCTGTGGAGTCGGAGTCGAGGAGTCGGAGGCAATTTTGGGTACCTGGAGTCGGAGTCGGCAAAAAATGAACTGACTCCGACTCCTACTAAATTTTAATGGGAATAAAAAAAAAAAATAAAGCAAGTTTAAATGTCCCAATTCATAATTAATTACTTCTCTGCTATAAGAATAAAGCCCAATGCACGCAGTGCATAAACAAACACGTTGAGTGACCATGAAGCATGCTTTTCATTGACTGTATGAATGTATAAAATACATTAGCATATTAAAAACAGAGGAGTCGGAGTCGGAAGTATCAGAAACTGAGGAGTCGGAGTCGGAGAATTTATCTACCGACTCCACAGCCCTGGCAGTTTGTACTTCAATATTGATTATGCAATACGCCAGGGGTTTATTTTTTATAGAAACGATCTGCACTATTGTTTGTATTATTATTTTGTTTTATTTTGTATGTGCTTCCACCATATTTCACATAAACATTAAAGGTGAGCCACCCCTTAAAACATCCTTTAATATTACCTATCTGATCCCTTATGTTCCTCTATGAGGAGGCTGCCATATTTGTGTAGCAGAAGTTTGTTAGCATTAGAAGCTATAACTGACAGGCTGAGAAGGGACAGTCAGGTTGGCAAAACAGTCAGGTTTAGGAACTTAAGGTAACAATTACTTACCTAAAGGCCATGTTGATAGTTTTTCCGTTTACCTTTTAGTGCACATCCATGTTTTGAAGAGTAGTTTTTCATTGTCGATATCACTTTAAGTAAAAACTGTGCTGAGCATTCATTGGTGGGAACACTGAGACGTCTGATACAAGGACATAGATATACTGCGACAGAGCAAGCTATATTAGTAAGAGAGCTGGTTAATGCCAGCTTGATACCAGGTAAAGCAACTGTACAACTACTGATAAAATCACATTTATAAGGTACAAAAAGAGTAAAAAGATCAGTTTACATGAACATAGGAAAGTGCAGTAAAGGATCAGAATACAATTCAGTGAAGTTTGAGACTGTAGCATTATACCCTAGGGCACAAATATAATTATTTATGAGCATTTATACTTTATATGAGGATCCAGTGTTTCTTACATCTGCTGTTTCAGATATATAATTGTATTTCTGCGGCTATCTTAGGGGCTGATTTACTTACCCACGAACGGGTCGAATGGAGTCCGATTGCGTTTTTTTCGTAATGATCGGTACTTTGCGATTTTTTCGTATGTTTTGCGATTTTTTCGGATTCTTTACGAATTTTTCGGATCCAATACGATTTTTGCGTAAAAACGCGAGTTTTCCTATCCATTACGAAAGTTGCGTAAAAAGTTGCGCATTTTGCGTAGCGTTAAAACTTACGCGAAAAGTTGCGCATTTTTCGTAGCGTTAAGTTTTAACGCTACGAAAAATGCGCAACTTTTCGCGTAAGTTTTAACGCTACGCAAAATGCGCAACTTTTTACGCAACTTTCGTAATGGATACGAAAAACTCGCGTTTTTACGCAAAAATCGTATTGGTAACGAAAAATTCGTACAGAATACGAAAAAATCGCAAAACATACGAAAAAGTCGCAAAATGTTCGTTTTCAAGTCGGAACTTTTCCAATTCGGGTCGGATTCGTGGGTTAGTAAATCAGCCCCTTAGTGTCAGAGCAATTTTTTTCAAACAAGATTGTTAGCAGCAGTTTTTTTTAAATTGTAAGTTATTTTGTGTGTATGTTGGATGATGCAGAGAGTGTTATTTTAAGACCATTTACAGGTAAATATGTTTTTATTCCTTGAGGATTTAAGTCTGAATAGAAACATAATTGATACAACTTTAAAATAGAAATAAAGTCAAGCCTCAGACTGTTAGGATCAATGACCCCAGAAACGCTGGCTAAAAAGACATATTTAATATTAATAATACTAATAAGACCAGTAGGGCATTGCCCCAGAATTTCACTGTCTACATCATACTAAGGGGCACATTTATAAACCACGAACGCCTGAAAAGCGTCCGAATGTGTTTTTTTTGTAATGATCGGTATTTTGCGAATTGTCACAAATTTTTCGAGCGCTTAATACGAAAAAGTCGCGACAATTCGCAAAAGTCGTAATGGCTATGCAAAAGTCGTGACAATTCACGAACGTCATAATGGCTATGAAAAAGTCGCGACAATTCACGAACGCCATAATGACTATGAAAAAGTTGCGACAATTCACGAAATTTATAATGGCAATGAGAAAGTCGCGACAATTCGCGCAAGTCGTAACGGTTACAAAAAAGTCGCGACAATTTACGAAAAAGTCGTAACGGCGATGAAAAAATCACAAAAAAATACGAAAAAGTCGCAAAATGTTCGTTTTCCAATCCGAATTTTTCTCATTCAGATTCGGATTCGTGGATTGGTAAATCAGCCCCTAAGAGTCTTTTTTAAGGTGAAGTCATTTAAGTCTGTTTTTATCTTCGAAGACAGAATTACATTTTATACCAAATAAATCATTAGATTTATTTGGTATAAAATGTAATTATGTCTCCAGAATTGTATTTGTTCAGACATTTGCAGTTATACCACACCTCTGGCTAGTGCTGGGCGGTATACCGGTATATACCGAACACCGTTTTTTTTTTTTAAAAAATGATAAAAATTTTTAACTTACCGGCATACCGGTGTGGGCGCCTCCTGGCAATTTTTCTTACTATTTCCGGGTTGTGCGCGCTGACGTTACGTGCGCGCTGACGTCACGCGCGCAACCCGGAAATAGTAAGAAAAATTGCCAGGAGGCTCTGTGAGCTGTCGGGGGTGCCTGCGGCTGCCTGGCCAGTAAGTTATATTTATGTGAAGGGGATGGGGGGGTGTTTGGGGTTGGATGGGGGGGTGTTTGGGGTTGGGGGGGGGTGTTTGGGGTGGTCACCTAATCATGCATTGGGAAAAAAAAATACCGTCAAATACCGTGATACCGATATAATAAAAAAAATACCGTGATATAAATTTTTGGTCATACCGCCCAGCACTACCTCTGGCACAGTAAAGAAAAGTACTTTTCAGGTTGTATGGCATTTAGTGAAAATGTATTTTTGTGAGGCCTTTCAATGCTGGCTGTAAATGTTATGCTGCATACCTAGAATACAATGGAGCTTTGCACAGTAGCTACAGGCGCACAATAGATCAACCAAACACAATGCAGAAGTTGGCAGCACACATCTGCTGATCTACACATAAAGGCAATTTGTTAAATTGTTGATTGTCTCAGGATACAGAATGTTATGTAACACACTTAACACTTACTTAGGGTTTGCAGAAGGGACTGTGGGACTAAAGGTGGCCATACACAGGCCGACTATAGCTGCCGATATCGGTCCCTTGGACCGATTCGGCAGCTAATCGGCCCGTGTATGGGGAGAGTAGAGCGGCCTGGCCGACCGATATCTGGCCTGAAATTGGCCAGATCTCGATCGGCCAGGTTAGAAAATCTGGTCGGATCGGGGACCGCATCGGCTCGTTGATGCGGTCCCCGATCCGACTGCCCCATTGCCGCCCACATAATCCGATCGTCTGGCCCCAGGGCCAAACGATCGGATTATTATTTTTTTTACCTAAATGGTCCCCGATATCGCCCACCCGTAGGTGGGGATATCGGGGGAAGATCCGCTCGCTTGGCGACATCGCCAAGCGAGCGGATCTGCTCGTGTATGGCCACCTTAAGGCTGCAGTTTGTTTTAATTAGTTGACAGTCATATGGCAACATTCATTTGCCATGTGTCTGTTCATTGGAAACACTGTAGTTTGATAGTCCTTTGTGGAGCACTGTTTCTAGTGAATTGTGTGTTATAGCAAAACTGTTAATCTGTTGTCCAGTACTACATCCTAACAGCACTTCTAGACAGTTGTATCATGTATATATGGAGACCACAATGATGTCACAAACCAGAACAATATATTAGTTGTGTAAGGACTTCTGTTGGTGCATTAGTGGGTGAGCCAGAGGTTGTGTCAGACAGGTGCAAGTATGTATGTTATGTACGTATGTGAGGGCAAACTGTTGCATTCACAAAAATATTAAAATATCCACAATCCATCACTAGAATAACTGGAACTCAGAAGGACAGATCTATTAAAAAATGCATGTGAAAAAATCTGTGAATTTAAACATTTTTGCATTAATAATTTCTACCAGTTTTCTGTCTTCAGTGCTCTAAGCCAAATATCAGACCTTATCCCTGTGGTTTTACTGTGGTAATGGTGTAATACTTTGAGCATGACTTTACTTTCCACACTTATTAAGGAGAAGGAAAGGAAAAAACTAAGTAAGCTTTATCAGAAAGGTCTATGCACTCGCAGAAAAGCTGCTCTGAGTCCTCTATCAAAAGAAACTCAGGATTTCTTGTCTCCTTTTGTGTAAACATGTTCTTCAGTATCAGACTTCCTCTCTCAGAAAAATCCTTTATTCCCAGGGCCCGAGTCTGTGCAGCACTCTCCTCTCTCCTTTCTCCTGCTTCCCCCTCCCATCACAATGTATGATCTGAGCTACCAGCAGCTAGAGCTGCAGCACAGAAGCTACTGAGACCAAGCTAAAATGGCAGCGGCTATCTTAAACAAACAGAGGGAGCTTCTAGGGCTGTTTACTCAGCTATGGTAAAGCTTTCTGCAGAATAAATATAGTGTCTATGTGGCACTAATGGGGCTAATCAGGATTGGCCACACTGTTGTAAATATATGGATACAAGATACACATCTGTTGCTCAGTCATGAAAAAAAAATTGCACAATATCTGGTGTGACTTGTATATAGGTTAGCTGCAATTATTCAATTGGATGGAACATTTTTAATTAAGTAGCATATAAAAGGCATATGAAAGGGGATAATAAATATCGTATCATGCTGCCTTTTTGACCACTGGGATCCATCTGTGTCATAATTGGGTTGGAGGACTGATAATCAACATCCAGTATATGATTGAGAGAAGTGTTGGCTCTATCTGTGTATTTATAGTGTGAGAGGCTTTTAATATTTGACTAGCTTTTCTTAAAATAATAATTAGTTTGCTGATCAATTTTTTAGTATTGATCCCAAGGTCTTTGTGTGTTCAGACGGTCGGCTCTTTAGGATGTCTCATCTGTTTTTCTATGAATATCCCGTACTTTAATAATTATTTCATTTTGCTAATATTCTTTATAATGTTTTTAGAAATATGGAAGTGATGAAATTGCTCAAATGTAACATTTGATAAGTTTTGTTAATATAAATCTAGTTTTTACTTTTTCTGCTCCTGTGCTGGTGACTTATACATGTCGGCAATATACAACACACTACTACTCTCCAGGCAATATACAACACAACATATATATTTACCAGTGCAGTGGCCTTCTGGGACCACTCCTTCGTTTAACTATGTGATGGGTGTGAGACTCAGGAGGCCAGAGCACAGGTGCAGCCTGCAAGTTGTTTATTTTCTTTTCCCGGACAAAAGAGGAGGCAATAGGTCCATGGAGCAGATGTTGCCCTTCTGATATTTCTTTCCACCATGCTAATTGAGCTAAACTTTATGTAATTGTTTCTTGTCTTTCAGAAATGATATAGTATTATAGCTTTGCTTTAAAAAAATTAATTAATTAACAAGTTGTTTATATAATAACATGGCACACCAATTTGGAAAACTTCTAAATAAATGATGATAATGAGCTAGAAATTTGTAATAAATAAATTGGACCCCTATGCTCTTTTTCATTTTTATCTTTTATACACAGACAAGCACAATACAAATATATGCCAGAAGTGGCAGGTACAGTATTAGGAATGATAGTTTTGGCTTATACATGTACTAAGTCTCTACTTCTGGTTAAAGTGTTAAAGTAAGTTTAGGTTTGCATATGAGTGGCAGATATAGGGGGTCATCCTCTACCACAGAGTGAGACTTTTTTTTGAAGGGATTCAGTTTAAAGTCAGGTATTTTTAGTCTATGCAAGTAGCATATTTTAAAACCAGACCAGTGGCCATTTTTGTATAAATGCTTGCTTATTTGTCAGTAAAATGTGCAATTAATCTGATGTCTATATATATATATATATATATATATATATATATACAAAATGCGTGTATAGAGAGCACTCACGGCATTATAGTATAGAAAAAGTCCATTTATTTAGTCACCGCATCAGCGCGTTGATGCGGTGACTAAATAAATGGACTTTTTCTATACTATAATGCCGTGAGTGCTCTCTATACACGCATTTTGTATTTTCTGGTCAGCACCCGGCGAGTGCCTTTGATGTGGTGAGTGCCGATTCTCTGCAGACTATATATATATATATATATATATATACCAGGTGGTAGCTCCAGAGTTCTGTCAGCATCCTGCATCTATCCGCAAACATGAAAATTATACCAGTGAACACCAGAAATGATACCAGGCAGTCATCAGAAATATTTAGTGCAGTTGTGCCCAATTTATGATGAAGCACACCTACAGTTGCACCCATTTTAGCAAAGTGGTTGCCCTTTCAGTAGGCGCAGTATAATTGCATCAAAAGAAATGCCTGCTTGCGCCTTCAATGATGCCAGATTTCTGGGGAAAAAATGCTGCATTGTGGGAAAAAACATGGCTATTGTGGACGTCTGTGTTTTGGTTGCTGGGGTTGGTGACTCTAGTAATCAAATAGTATATTATACTTCAAGAAACAAAAATGAAGATAAATCTCAAATTGGAATATCGGTATCCACATTGCACAAAAAGATTTTAAGGTGAGCTCACCTTTTTTCGTAAAAGAAATTGTCAAAAAATGACCTCCTGGCTTATGCCCAAGATATAAGCTGGCAAACTGTGCAAATCTGGGTCCTGTCATCTTAGTTTTTGAACACAATAGGCTCCTAGGCTCCCATCCAACTAAATCCCAAGTGACTGTTGCTGGAAGGATTTTTGTGCACTTGAAGTTCCTACTGTTTCCTTGCAGGTCTTTGCTAAAGATAAACAGTTTTCTTGTTGTGGTGAGTGTTTGGGCTTTTTCATTTCTTTTTATGTTTTATTCATTTCAATTTAGGGCATTTCGTTGTAGTTGTGAATGCGTTGCTCTTCTAGAATAAAGATTTTTTTTTTTTTTTGCAGAGTATGATTCCAGCTAAAGAATGTTTTCCATTGCTCATGTTTTTCTAAGGAGGGTCTTGGTATTCCTTGAATTCTTGGATCACGAAATATAATACAGATAAACCCATTAAATCAAGATACAGTAAAGGCACATTAAAACTCCCAAAGTAGCAACCTCTGATTACTATTATTTCATATTTGTACATTGTACATTTAGCAGATATACAAATATTTTTCTTATTAGAAAATGAGTCATTTTTTTTGCAGTTCCAAATATGTCCCTGTTCCAAATCCACAGTCCTACCCTTTTCAAGTTTCTGTAAGTTGCTTGTTGTGTGCTTTTATAATTTTTTTGGCAGAGCAGTGTGTCATGTGCTGTGGATTCTGGAAAAGCTCTTATTCTAGTAAATCCTCTGTGCTTGGACTGTTTGTTCCAGAGACAGTTACTGTAGGAAGTTGTTAACCACTTCACACTGTTTAGTTTTACATGTAAAACAAGTCAAGATGGCCATGTACCAGGATTAGATTTTCAAATACAAAAAAGAGCCTATATTATAGATATATTATACTAACTAATTGCCTGTTTACATAGATTCCAGTGTTTCACAGTCTTATGTTATTTTGTTTTCATACAACTGTTAGAATGATATAGAACAGTGCTGTCCAACTTCTGTGGTACCCAGGGCTGGAATTTTTCTGGCCTACATGGTGGAGGGCCAATAATGGAAGCCAGTTTTGACCACTCCCCTTTTTTAAACCGCACCCACTTCAAACTACATCCATGTTATCACAAGAGCTGTTAAGACCATCCTCACATTAATGGTGGCAACACAGCAAAAACCCAATGGTTGGTGCTCATTGAAGGGATATCTCCCTTCCTTCATATGTAAAAGACATATATTATGTCATATTAAGACATACACTTAAATCCATAGGCCTCCTCCTCCTCTGTGGATAGCACAGCAACCCCCAGCATGTAATTACACACCTTAGGGACCATAAAATGCTAACAAACTCCCAGAACAAACCCCTGCCAGGTTCACCCCCCACAGGCAGCATAAGGAAAGGCAGAATATGGCACACACAGGCAGCATAGGACAGGCAGAGTATGGCACACACAGGCAGCATAAGGAAAGGCAGAATATGGCACACACAGGCAGCATAGGGAAGGCAGAGTATGGCACACATAGGCAGTATAGGAAAGGCAGAGCATTGCACACACAGGCAACATACAAAAAGGCAGAGTATGGCACACAAGGTTCAGCATAGGGAAGGCAGAGTATGGCACACACAGGCAGCATAAGGAAAGGCAGAATATGGCACACACAGGCAGCATAGGGAAGGCAAAGTATGGCACACACAGGCAGCATAGGAAAAGCAGAGAATGGCACACACAGGCAACATACGAATAGGCAGAGTATGGCACACACAGGCATCATAGGGAAGGCAGAGTATGGCACACACAGGCAGCATAAGGAAGGCCAGAATATGGCACACACAGGCAGCATAGGGAAGGCAGAGTATGGCACACACAGGCAACATAGGGAAGGCAGAGTATGGCACACAAAGGCAGCATAGGGGAAACATAGAGCAGGCAGAGTACTGCCTGCCCTACCCTGCCTGTGTGTGCCATACTCTGCCTGCCCTATGCTGCCTGTGTGTGCCATACTCTACCTTCCCTATGCTGCCTGTGTCTGCCATACTCTACCTTCCCTATGCTGCCTGTGTGTGCCATACTATGCCTGCCCTACCCTGCCTGTGTGTGCCATACTATGCCTGTCCTACCCTGCCTATGTGTGCCATACTATGCCTGCCCTATGCTGCTTGTGTGTGCCATACTATGCCTACCCTACCTATGTGTGCCATACTCTGCCTGCCCTACTCTGCCTATGTGTGCCATACTCTGCTGCCCTACCCTGCCTATGTGTGCCATACTCTGCCTGCCCTCCCCGCCTATGTGTGCCATACTCTGCCTGCCCTCCCCTGCCTATGTGTGCCATACTATGCCTGCCCTATGGCACACACAGGCAGCATACAGTGACACAATGCTGGATGTGTCAGAGGGAATGTCTGCGGTGTGAACAGTTGAACAATGTGGGTGATTACAGCCTGAGGTGTGAAAACTGCAGGGGATGAACAATGTAGGGATTAAAAGGTGTGAACAGTACAGGGGATTACATGATTAAACAATACAGGGGATTACAGCCTGAATCTGAGGTGTGAGCAATGCAGGAGGCCAGTTAATCTCAGTACTGATACCATTCAAATCTTACACAAAGGTAAGCCATCAAAGCAGCCAGACAGGTGGGGGGCCGCACAGAGGGGGTCCGCCAGTTGGACAGCCGTGATATAGAATGTTCTGAATTAGTTGTAAAATCTTATATTGCAGATTGCAGTAATATATTTATTGTATGTATCATTTTACTGTTATAAAATTAATTTTCTTAAATTTCACAAGGAGCATCTGGCAAGGCATGCACACAAAGCACATAAGGCACAAATTATTGGGGGTACTGTCATCAAATCCGGCACAGATACAATATGTAGATGCTATGCCACACCACTTGCTGAATTAAAGGAGAAGGAAAGTCATTTTGGCATTTTACTGCCAATCGATTAGCCACATTAGTGCCACCTAGAATGCTATCTTTATTCTGCAGAAAGCTTTACCACACCTGAGTAAAGAAATTTTGTTTACAATAGCAGCTTCCATTTTAGCGTGGTGTCCTGTAGCTTCCTGCTGCAGCTCTAGCTGCTGGTAGCATAGATCACACATTCTGATGTCAGGGGGAGTGAATTCTTATGGGAGGGGGAAGCAGGAGAAGAAGAGAGGTGAGAGCTGCAGACTCCACCCCAGGAATTAAGGATTTTTCTGAGAGAGAAAGTTTGATACCTAAGATCATGTTTACAAAAAAGGAGACAAGAAATCCTGTGTTTCTTTTGATAGAGGACTCACATGATTTTCTGTAAATGCTTATGGCTGTATCCGCATAGACCTTTCTGATAAAGCTTACTTGGTTTTTACCTTTCCTTCTCCTTTAAGGACTGACCTTAGATTCCTACACAGCATATCTTTCCAAGGGCACCAGAAGCAGTAGGTGTAGTTCATCCTTGCAGTACATCTTGGCTTTCTACCTTTGGGACAGGGCACTATACTTATTCTTTTATTCAAGGCATTGGAAGTACAGGTCTCACTTCAAGATCATCTGTGCTGCATGCTCAGTCATTAGAAATGGAACTAAAGGCCAGTTGAGTTTGCACTCTAAAGTATGTATGTGCTTTTTCCAGAATAAGTAGGGTGACTTAAGTTATAAAAAATGTATTTGATTTATTTCGGCCATCTCATGTTTCCAGCTGACTGATACAATTGCAGACAGTTGATATATATCTCAGCAGTGTCATTGTTTTCTGCTGAGCATGATCTCCAAACTATGTTTTAAAACATTTGTTACAATGAATATACTATTTGCTAGCATTTGTATGGCTGCTGAGAAATGTATCAACAAATGTAGCAAATGTTGTACTTTCTACAATACAATGCACCACCAGTTAGCCTTCTTCACCTCTTGTATCAGTTATTGGTTGTTTTGTATGTAATTCTGTATGTTCAACGAATAAACTTATTTATTGTATGGCTCTGCAGAATATGTTGGTGCCTTATAAATGCACTTTAATATTAAAAACAATAACAATAATTATAGCAATAATAATAGAACATGAAAGCAATGATATCAGTGGTTGGTGTAGGCAACTGCACTATCTTTTTAATGAACTTTCTTTTTGACGGCCCAACAAGATATGAGCAAAAGTTAAGCCTTACACTGATAAATATCAAAATAGTATATAATATAGTATATAATACTATATTGTATACTATTACGATACTATATTGTATACTATATTGTATACTATTACAGAAAAAGTATGAGGGATACTATTTTTCATCAGTTTAATAGAGCAATACAGAACACCACATTTTGCAAACTTGTAAATATTCTTTGGCAGTATTTTTGTTTTAGAAATATTAATATAATGTATCCAAGCATGTACTCTGTATTTGTGTACTTAGAACTAGCTTGGCGTGGTGAATAATAAGGAATCGGCCAAATCCAAATCTTTCATAAAGTACTGGGATACAGCCAAAGCCTCATACAATGTTTTTTTTACTTCTGTAGACTAAGCTTTGCTTCCACAGCTATAATTCACTGTTAAAGCAGTGTAAAGTCCCCAATATTTTACCCATCATAGCATGGTTTGAATACTCTTATTATCATCTCCAAACAAATTAAAAGCAAATTACTGATATCAAGAGTTACTTATTTTTCTTGTTTGATTATGTTAGAGGTTACTTATAATCTTTCATATACAACTACCCTGTAGTGATATGATTTTAGTGATGTGCAGCTTCAGCCTTCTCCAGGCAAGCGCATAGCTAAGCAACTGTGTCAGATATCCCATGTGTCAGCAGCACCATTTATAGTTCTTTGGAATGTCCTTGCTTGTTCCCGATACTAACATTTGAATTGACTGCTGAGATGCCCAGAGCCATTTTCATTACATTTTTATAATGTAATAGCAAGATGCCAACACAGCATGGTGTAGCAGTAGGTAACAGCTACAAATCAGTGAAATGGTTGTGGCCGTCATGTTAGACATTGCTATTCTGATTAATCCTGTGTGGTGTTACTGGAACCGGTTTTGCCATTTACTTACGTTATTGCTAAACACACTGACATTCACATTTTGTGAAATATATTTGTAAAGCTAGTTATTCCTTTTTAAATGGAATCAGTTCAAATGTAGGAGAAAGCGCCATATCAGATTATGGATAGGCAGCCATAAAGTAACAGTTATGTGCAATGAATCTGCCCCCATAGCAGCGAAGTAAATTTGATTTTATAGTACTGGTATTCATGGCTAGTTTGTACTGGTTCTGTGTCCAGATAAACTTGTAAATCCCATGGAGCTACCTCCACCCATAATTCTGCATTGCTTAATTGCATTACAGAACAGTATGTAGAGGCATTTCTCTGCTCATTGAATAAAAGTGCAAAAGTGATAACACCCTTTATGTATATTAATACTAAAAAAAAACCAAAAAAAAAAAAACAGCTGGGAATTCCCCAACTTTTAAAGAAAAATACTTTAAATAAAAGGATCCAGATAGGCACCATATATAGACAAATATGTTCATTTATACAACATGGACAAAATCTCCCGCGTGCCTTGTCCCCAATGTTTTAGATGTAAGCAAGCTTCTGGTGCAGCTGGGCAGCATGCCCACCTTAGGCCATACGTTATATACTGAACTTGCTGCACCAGCCTAAATTTTCAGCAGCTCTGTAGTAGCATAATTTTAGAAGAATTGTCAATGACACTTACATGCTCAGTGTGCTCTGGGCAGATGTTATGAAGCTCAACAGGGTTGTCACAAATTATCAAGCAGAATATGAGGCTGGCCTGTTTAATAAGCTGATGTGACAGGGCTGATTATTAAATTCTAATGCTAGTTGCACTGGTGACATTTATATTCTATATTTACAGTATACTGCGAGTTGGTCCCTAAGCTCAGTAAGTGACAGCAGCACAGAGCATGTACAGTGAATCAGCAGAAAAGAAGATGGAGAGCTACTGGGGGCATATTTGGAGGCACAGATCTTCCCTGCTATAGGGCTGTGGAGGCTTTGGGCTGGTGCAGAAGGCCAAAACATAATGTACAATAAACTTTATTCTATTTTATAATATTACTGAGCTACAATTTTAATTGTACTGTAAGTGTAATGTTTAATTTATCCCAGAACACCTTTCCAGACTAATAGGGAAAAGAAGCACCTAAGCAGAAGAAGGTATAGATAAGGCTAATGCCAGATGGAGACAGCAGAAAGGGTACAAATCACGACTGTGTAAGAAAGGCGGAAGCGTTGCAACTGAGGCAGCAGTTTTGTTTATGCAGGAGTAATCAAATAAACTTGATTTTCTGGCAAAATTAAAGCTTTATAGTTGCTGTCTCATTTCTCCTGCCACTCCAAACTTCCTGTACTTGCTGAAGGCTTAACCCTTTGTATGGATGTTTTGTCATAGTAACTTAACCCTTTCAAATAGTTTTCACATGTTCTGACTCTTATTCTTCCATATGCTTCCATATTCTTCACTTACTGAACTCACTTATAATTTATGTGAAAACTTAACCCAAGTTTTCAGATAAGCTAAGTGATGAATGCCAAAGAATTGCCTGAAAGTGATTGTTTTGTGCCAGAGGTACATAGGAAATAGTAACCCAGAGCAAACAATCCTGGGCAAAGGGTTTGTTCTTTTTATTTTGGTGAAGCACAGCTTATCAATGCACTTTCTAGCCAATGAGGTCAGTCAACTTCTTTCATAGTAGATGAATAAATCAATAACAATATGAGGAGGTTGAAACTCTATAATAGAAGTTTCTTTCAGATAATAATAACTTCTCTAAAGTATCCAACTTGGGAAAATGTTAATATTTATTATATATAAAGGCTGCAGTTCGATTCCCTCTTTTACTTAGGATGCAAAGAACTGCTGTTTCTTATGTAAATTGTAGCACATTAATAATAAGCCCTGCCTCACTTTTTTTTTATTAAAAACAGAAAATGTTACAGCTAAGCATCTGCATTCAAATCCAATATGAAGATATAATCATTTGCATCCAGGCTAACAATGAGTTTATAGTTCAACAACAGCATCTCTGGTTATATTGAAGGTAATGGAGTGTATGTCATCAAAGAAGCTATACTTTAAGGTGATGATCAACAGAGCTGGGGAAGGGAGCGGACATGCTTCTCTCAGCCTGAAAAAAAACGTAGGCTGATAGCAGCGGAGCAGCTGTCCCTGTTATCAACATTTCCTAGTGGTCTCTTTATTTAGTTGCTACTTTGTCTCTTTGTCTCTGCCTTTTCTTTTATTCTTGTTATCTCAGGAGCAATACCATCCCTCCAAGCTTTATATCCCCTCATTCAAAACACCACACCATTTCCAACTGACCCTTTTAGAGCAGCTTATTCTGGACACTTTCTGAACTCAGGTTGGCTCACCCATAAACATCAACCGTGACATCAGCGGCAGCCATATTGGGACTGGCAAACTGCACCAGCCATCCACCACTCCCTATCTCACCATAATAATCCCCCATTTCCCAGCAGACTAGAAGCTAGAAGAATAAAAGGGAACCCAAAGGAAAGATGGAGAGCCACAAGCACCAGCAAATACAGTTACTGTTTTATCCTTAGTCTGTTGACATCATTTTCTAATTAATGCACTGTATGTACTTACAGTGTGTGTGTGTGTATGTATGTATGTGTACATACATAGATTAAATAATCTAATGTTTCCGTTTATTAATGTACTGTATGTACTTACATAATGTTTTTATATTTCAACAAGTGTTGTATATATATTTGCTATGCTGTTTTGTTGGTACACATTAAGAAACTTTTTTGGCAGCTATTACATGTTTTGGTCTTCAAAAGTACATTGTGTTCCAGTGCATGAATCCATACATATGCCTAATTTGTACTCAAAAATGTCTTTGTTTGGGTTTGGGTAGGCGTTTTGTTTATGAGGTTATACTAAATCGACGGAGAGAGCTCTTTAACTCTAAGCAAATGTCGAGTCATAAACTGATCATATTTAATTGGGGTCCTGTGTGAAATAAGGTTAAGAAATAAGAAGTATTTAGTAAGACAAATAAGCATATTCACAATTATAGGTGTAAATAACTACCAGTACATTTATCTATATAACCTTAAAAGACACTGACTTTCTGTTCTGTAAGCCATGCACACCAGAAAAATGAAGCAGTGGATTGCTGCGCTAGTGCACAAATTCACCCAGTGAACCTTTGGCAAACGTCATCCTTTATGCTGAGTGGCCCCCTTCCACAAATATAGATACCATGCAACTAATGCTCCTACCCCTTCTAAATACAAACTTGGGTTGTTATGCAGATATGGAGTTTTTTCATAATACCCACATGTGTTTTAGTCTTTGGTATGTAAAGCTAACTTGGGTACATGCTGGTTTTACACCTTTCTCTACTGTACAAAACTCCCTCTGATCTATGATCGCCCCTCTCTTTAGAAGTTTGGTAAGAGGAGGTTCTTCTTCTAAGCTACATGGCTATATCCATCCTCTATCTTAAAGGAGAAGGAAAGGGTTAAAATCTCGACCCCCTAAATCCAAAGTCCTTATGTCCCTGTAGCTGATCGCTACATTTTTTTAACCATGATGTCCTGTATGTTTGATGCAGTGCGCATTTTAACTTTACACTATATTTAGCTCATTGCAGCCACCATGTTGGATATTTAAATTAGTCTAACATGGCGCCGTGTAACTAAATGCGCATGCGCAAACCTCATTCTTCCCCCTAGACGCGAGCGCGACATGGAGAAACTGCAAGCGCGCTCATACAGTATGGAAAATGTGCATGCGCTTCTAACTGTAACTGGTCTTGGTCTCGGTGCAGGAGCGTGGAATTATGGGAATTTGAAAAACACAGCGCAGCGTTTTTTTTCCTATGTGGCCTCGGATCTTCTGAAGTGGAGAAATATAGGGAGACTTAAGGGCACTATTGAGAGAAATGAATGTATGCCTCTAGCTTGAGAATAACTCTTTACTAGCCTTTCCTTCTCCTTTAATCAGGTCAGGATGGCAGTGGGAGTCAGACAAGCACATTTTGTTTCGAAGAAGGAAGAGGTGTAACCGTGTTGTATGAAATTTGCAGTGCAACTGGTGCTCTTTTGTGTTGTCAAAAATGCAGTTTTGGATTTGGAGAAAAGTCTGGTCTCGGTATCATTTTTGGCACCAATTGATCTTGTTGGGTGCCATAATGGAAGAGTCATATAAAGAGTTATTTCCATTTTGAGTACCAGATTATCATTCTTGGTTGTGAGTGAGACAGTTTTGGATAGCTGCTATGCCTGCAGGAGGAAACTTCGTGTGACTTCGGAAAAGGAAGCAACAGGTATGGCTTTCCACTGGTGATTCACTTTATTTCTGGTGGAAAGCCATTGCAGGGAGATAAGTGGCCCATAGTATTTGGGATTAACCACAGGCAATTAATCTGTGGGTCATTGCCCCTAGGGAATCAGTGACGCTTGTAAGCAAGTTATAGTATAGGAATATAGTATGGGAGTGTCGTAATGTAGCACCTTAAATTCATGTAAAGCTTATAAGCCATCAGTAAATGATTGTACAATTAGTAATATCTTTCCCTTTTAGGACAGAACTTGTTTTTTTGTTGGGCTGCAAATAATGCTAGTATTATAGTCTTATATTTAAGACATTATTATGCTATAGTAACAGCAACTTTGTATGGCATTGTGCCTGAGTAGAAAAAGGGCTATGCCATACTTAGTTTTAAAGTTATTGCTTAGTTAAACTTAGGAAGTTTTAAATTAGATGTAGCTATTATAGATTTAAACTTGTATCATACCCATTTTACTGTATGTTTATCTTCTCGTTAAAGTGCAGCCTACTCATAAATAGGCTATATCATAAAGTTGGCCTTTTTTTACAGGGCCGGATTTCTCTCCGGTGCGCCCCGAGGCCGCCCCTGTGGGAGTCCCCCATGCGCATGCGCGAACGCGCACCCCAGTGCGCATGCGCGAACGCGCCCCCAATGCGCATGCGCAAAGCACCAGCTCCCCATTGCGCATGCGCGAACGCTCTTTTTAACTCCCATACGGAGCAGTGGGGAGAGGTCCCAACTGCTCCGTATGGGAGCAAAATTAAAAAATGTTCTTGCGGCGGGGCGGCATGCCGCCCCTAAACTTCTGCCGCCCTAGGCCCGGGCCTTTGTGGCCTCTCCACAAATCCGGGCCTGCTTTTTTATGTTAACCTCTGTACCTTTCAGTAGTTTAGACATGCAGGAATTGCCTTCTGTGTTAACTTTAGCAGTATAAAGGAAGGCTGTCTGCCCTCAGCAATGGGGTTATATATTATGACCTTGTTGATATAATATTCAAGATATAATTGAATTGTTTATGCTGTAAGGATTGGAGAAACCCAATACATGTCTAAAATAGTTTAGCACAGTGATGGTTTACCACAAAGCAGTATAGCTAAGAGCAGACTTGTGTCCTACTTTAAGGTCCCTTGGTAATACCAAAAATAGAAAGCCGTGCCCTAGCTGCCTCTTTATTTTTCCTGTTATGTCACTAGAAATGACTTAAGCCATCTAACTGAGGGCACTACATGAATATTTTCATATCAGGATTACTGCTATTAAAAAGCTTTCATTATTCTATTTATTATAATAACAGTTCAGTCATCCTGTGTTTATGTCATTAATCACTTCTGATTGTAAAGGATTGTGCTGTGTTAGCCATAGTTAAGATAAAGAAAAAGTTTATTGGCTTTAAAGGGGTTGTTCACCTTTGAGTTAACTTTTAGAATGATGTAGAGCAGGGGTCCCCAACCTTTCTTACTTGTGAGCCACAGTCAAATGTAAAAAGACTTGGAGAACAACACAAGCGCCATAAAAGTTGATGGAGGTGCCAAATAAGGGCTAAGATTGGCTATTAGGCAGCTTCTATGCACACTATCAGCTTACATTAGGCTTTATATGGTAGTAAATCTTGTTTTTATTGAACCAAAACTTGCCACCAAGTCAGGAATTCAAAAATACCTGGTTTGAGGGCACTGAGAGCAACATACAAGGGCTTGGTGAGCAACATGTTGCTCCTGAGCCACTGATTGGGGACCACTGATTTAGAGACAATTTGCAGTTGGTCTTAATTTTTTATTTGTTTTATTTATTTGTTCAGCATACATTTCATCAAGAATACAGGCTCACACAGGTAGAACTGTCTTTGATAAAAGTTCTGCTTTGTTTGGGGGGGGGGGGGGGGGCGAGTGGGTTACAGGAAGAGAAGGAAATCTAAGTGATTAAGGAGATGTTGCAGCCTTACTATTAACCTTTGGACAACCAGTGTGGCAGGTATTGAAAGATTTCAGAGAGGCTGTTCACTGATTAAATTTTTGTGTGTGGGGTTTACATGTCCTTTAAAGGAGAAGGAAAGTAATTTTGGCATTTTACTGCCAATAGATTCGCCACGTTAGAGCCACCTAGAACAATATATTTATTCTGCAGAAAGCATTACCATACCTGAGTAAACAGCCTTAGAAGCTTTCTCTGTTTCCTTTAGATTGGAGCTGCCATTTTACTTGGTCTTCATAGCTTCCTGCTGCAGCTCTAGCTGTTGTAGCTCAGATCATTCATTCCTAAGGGTGGAGGGTGTGAGTTTTATGATTTTTCCGAGAGAGGAAGTCGATACCTATGAACATGTTTACTAAAAAGGAGACAAGAAATCCTGTGTTTCTTTTGATATTGGTGCAGATTTTCTGTGAGTGCTTATGGCTGTATTTACATAGACCTTTCTGATAAAGCTTACTTAATTGTTACCTTTCCTTCTCCTTTAAAGATGAACCACCCCTTTAATTGCATGTATTAGTTAGCTAATGTTGCCACAAAAAATACTTTTACTACTCAATCCTATTGTTATTCCAGCACTGAACATTAAAATTAACATTAAAGGAGATATAAAGCCTCAACCAAATAAATATAAAGTTGCTCAGAATGTTCTTTTAAACATCTTTGTTATTTATAAAAGCCTGCTAGCTGGCTGCCAGTGGGTTAAATTGCTATGCAGGTGGCACCTCCAAGGGACAATTTTCACACTCTTTTTTGGATTTTAAAGATTTGCTGACAGCAGGAGGGAATCAGTACCTTCCCACCAAGTTGGGTCACGTCAGCAGTCTGATATGGACTTAATGCAATGCCTGATGTTAGCAGTGTAAAACTGCTGTGACCGTTTTTCTAAAAGTAAATGTATGTTACGGCACATTTAATGTTTTACAATATAGCATTATATATACTTGTCAGAAGGCCAATTATACTTACAGATACAAATTTGTGGAAATATAACATTTCTTCCTAATGTTTGAGAACTCTTTAGTTGCCTTTCTATGATTCCAGGAGTAGATTTAAGAATTTGTGTTTGGTTCCTTTAGGACACAGGCGGAGATGGCCCACACCTGCAGAGGAACCATTAATTTGTCAACAGCTCATATCGACACTGAAGATTCATGTAACATTGTCCTGACCAACGGAGGAAGAACGTATCATCTTAAGGCAAGCTGTGAGGTGGAGAGGCAAAGATGGGTTACTGCTTTGGAGCTAGCAAAAGCCAAAGCTATCCGCATGATGAACAACCAGTCAGGTAGAGTTGCTATTGGAATATGGAAAAAAAGAGCAGATTGGTTCTTTCGTGTTGATGTGAGTAATATGTTGGTCAGTTGGCAAAACTAGAGTATGTTGTATGGCCATGGTTACCTTAGTACAGTAACCCATAGCAAACAAAAAGCAGCTGCTGTTTAATGCATGGCCCAATTTTAATAATGGTTGCCGCTAGGGCCAGGCCAGAATTAGAGGAAGCAGCAGAGAAATGTATCTATAATTCTAACCTCCACCCCACGGTTGCATCCTAGGAAATGACAGATTTTTAACATTAGTGGACTAAAGAGAACACAGTGCAGAGCCCTTAGTTAACTTCATAGTTACATATGGTTGAAAAAAGACCAGAGTCCATCAAGTTCAACCCTTCCAAGTAAACCCAGCACACACAACCTATATTTACCAATCTATGCCAACACACATAACTATATAACTATATATATATATATATATACAAACATTAATACTAACTGTAGATATTAGTATCACAATATCCTTGGATACTATGCTTGTTCAAGAACTCATCCAGGCCCCTCTTAAAGGCATAAATAGAATCTGCCATTACTAGGAAGGGCATTCCCCAACCTCACTGCCCTCACCATGAAAAAGCCACACTGCTTCAAATGAAAGCTCCGTCATGACCGATTGTTGTTGCTAGAACATTGGTAAGCGGCTCTGGCACCACAAACTACTAACAATGCAGATATTCAGGATATTCCTGATCCTTTCCTCTGACATTGTAATGGGCCCAAGTGGGTTATCTTTAAAACCTTGCTTGTTAGAAGCTGCTGCCTGCCCATGGATACATTTAATAGTATCATTTTAATTGCATTGAATCCATTTTTGTGCCTTGACCGCTAGACCAATCTATGGCGTTCATTTAGTTGAAGAGAATAAATGCACATTTGTGTATCTAACAATCACTGTTTGTTTTCAGTTTTCTGTGTTTAGTTCAAATATTTTGGACACATTTTACTGAACAACTTAGCACAGAAGAATGTGACAAAAAGGAGGCACAGAATGATAAAATGTTGTTTTCAATTCTTGCATTTTACACATTACATTACATTTTAATTTTCCCTTTTAGTTTGTCTAATAGAAATAGTGAAGATTAATATGTAATGATATACCAATTGTAGGGCAGTACCTTCCCTCAAAAAGGGCTATTGCACACCTGGCGCATGGGAAGTATTTTCTACTTGTGAAGAAGCACTTACTACTATTGCATCCAACATCCAATTACCTGTGTTGGAAGCATGTGACAGCGCTAGAACTGATATTTTTCAGCCTGAAATGCTGACTTGAGTGGTTTTAGCCTGAAAGTGTCAGTTCCAGCACCACCACGAGTTTTCCAGTCATATGAATGGGAAGTCAGCGTGGTGGATTTGAGCATTTCTCTGATAGCTAAAAAAACTGGTAAAGAATATTGCCATGTGCCATAGGCCTAAAAGGTGTTAATTGTAAGAACATAACATTGTACTAAAATCATCATAATCTTCCTTTAATAGCACTCCAGTCAATCTGATTGTCATCTTATTTTCATGACACCAGCAAGGGAATATGGTTTAACTTGAAAGGAACTTCAGTTGATGTTGTAGGGGTGTGATAATAGTTATAATATCAAGGATGACAACAAGGGAAGCAAACTTTAGAGTTTGTTTATAATATGTACAGCATAAGTACATAACTTTTCACTTGTTCAGTTACAATTCAAGTAAAGATTTGTAAGTTTTATGTCCCCTTAAAGTTAATACAAGTCAACATTTGGCGGAGAAAACAACATACGGTCCAATGCCGCCAGTGTAGAATGCCATTGACAATAATCATAACCATCTGTTATAGCACATACAGTGAGAATTTTGGCCCAAACATGTATACATGAGAAAACAGTTCATATTAACAGAGAGTTAAATGCTTTTCATTTTATGTTTTCTACTGTTAAAATTCATCAGTGTACAAGAATATTTTACTGACTGACATAGGTTGATTGAGCTTTCCCAGCAAGTTGTTTCCAGCTACAGGCGAGCTCCATGATACATCTTATTCCATCAGAGGACTTTATAAAGGATACAATTCTGTTTTCTATTGTAATAACCAATAATGTGTTAGTGGTACATTCAGAATAAAACACACTTTTCATGTTATCTAAAGGTTTTTTACAGTTGTTTATTTTAATTTATACATGAATCATAAATAACTTATTTAAAATATAATTTACATCACAGTGGTAGATATAGTAAGTTAGATTGAAAAAAGACGTACGTCCATCATGTTCAACCATAATGCCTATATATAACCTGCCTAACTTCTAGATGGTTGCTATTGGTGAGTGCTTGCTAGGGAGGGCTCTACAGGGTCAGTCTTGGTGAGCATTCCCTAACACGGCTTATAAAGCTCGCTCACGAGTATTTTTTGATGCGCATGCGCTGCCTCTGATTCTATCATATGCACATGCTCCAGGGTCTTGGTCTTAGTAAAAGAGAGGTGGATGATGGGTATTTTTATTAGTTAAGTCCATGTTTTTTTTCTTTAATGAGCTGATTGAACAGAAATAGTTCTGAAATGGAGGGGTTTAAAAGCACAGATGACACCACTGGAGGTATGCCTTTGAAAGGAGATTAACTCTTAGTTGGACTTTCCTTGCCCTTTAACAAAGGGACTGAGTTTTACCTGTAACAATTTTGCTTTCAAGATTAAAACCCCCAAATGGTTGCCCTTTTATTGTCTCCACTGGGATCACCTGACTGTAGCTGGGAAGGGTGGGAGCTACAACATGGAGCTGGTCACTGCACCTATATAAACTATAGCAAACAAGGGAAAGTTGTGCTCAACCACCAAATTTTAAACCATTAGGCGGGGGTTGTGGTTGTGACCATAAATTGACAAGACATCCTCTGCACTCACTCATTACTAATATTTATAGGACATCTGTGCTTTAAGCTACCAAGCAATGTATATTACAATATATGGACAAACAATCCCTGTTTTGCTTAAAGGGGAGGGCATTTTTTGGTAGTTTAATGCAGAATGTCTTAATATCCTATATATATTGATATTGTTGTCTACAAGTATTTTGTGGTCACAGCTACATTGCACCCCCACCTAATGGCTTAAAATTTAGTTTTTGAGCGCAAGTTTCCCCTTTTTTGTAGATTTGACTTGGCTTCATCAATGGTTCCTTGACAGTGCAGGGGCAGTTACGCAGGCTTCCTTACCTTAGCTCTTTTCCCCCACCCCTGGTACCTCAGAGACAATAATGATGTCCAGGATGGGATATAACAGGACACAGCTTTATTAACAGAAAATATGTAAATATATAAATACAAAATCATTTATAAAATGATTAACATTTTAACAATAACCATCCATGTCATGCCCATTGGAGTGCTTGCTCAGTCCAAACCACCAACCATGGCTGCCTGCCATGCCGACCACCTTCCGCAGCAGCTTCAGGTGGGCAAGTGAGAGCAGGTAACCAGAATCCACTACTCTCCTGGGTCCCTTGTCCGAGGAGGTTACCATCCACCTTTTGACACAAACTGGAGCTTAGCCCCCACCAAGCTGTGATAGCATAAACAAACCCCTCCCCGACCCAGTCCACCTTGCTATATTCAAGGGTGGGACAATGCTCCTTGACTTTCCACAAGGTAATGGTACCGCCTCTTCCTCTGCCGTTACTTTCCCTATCCTGGTTCCTCCTCTTACTTTACCAACCCTCCTTCCCTCAGTCTAGCCTGTATTAATTAACCCCTTCCACTCCCCCTGCAGTTCCTAGCACCGTCAAGGCTCCTGCTAACTTAAAGGTACGGAGCACCCGTTCTAGTAAAAATACAGTATTATATTAGATTGTTACATTTGATGTAATATTAAAGCTTCTCAGTATTTATTGCAGTAGTCCTATTTGCATGCCTATAATGTGTATTATACTGTGTATTCACTCATTTGATGTTGCATGTCATGCCACTGCTTTCTTTCCAATAAATGCTTTCATTACTAAATGCATCTTCTCATGTTGTTTTATCATCTGTTTTTTTTTGTCTGCACAGTGTATAGAAATAAATAAGACAATACTTTAACTTTTTACACTTTTTTCAGCTCCATGCTTTGTAAAAACATTTTCTTTGCTTATTTACATCTGTGGTTTCTTGTGTTGTCTCATTTACATGTTAAAGTAGCTTCCAAAATTTTTATTTGAGTTTAGCTATTGCTCATGTAGCTCAAAAATAAAATTGGTTAAATAAGCCTTCAGAAGTTTTTTATTGCATTTAAAAATACAAGGTTTTAAAGCAGAAGGAAAGCCTCCTCCATGGATTTTGTATACTATACAAATTTAAAAAGCCCATGCCCCCTTTCCATGAACTGCTAGAGCTGGTAAGCCAAATAAGCTTACATAACTAATTTTCACTAATGCAAAATGAGCATCAGGACTGCCGTTGCAGCTGCCATATTGGATCTAAATACACATGCAGATTTTGCTCTTTCATATCCTTCCTCATTACCTAACTGAAGAATCTGCACTGCACATTCACTTCACCTTTGCCAACTGTGCCGGGGGCTTAAGTTTCAGAAGCCTTATGCTATTATTTCTAATTATAAGAAAGTGCTTTCAGTGGGATGGACTGCAGGAATGCACATGATGGAAGAACGCAAGTTTGTATTTTCCTTTAAAGGAGAAGAAAAGGTAAAAAGCTTTATCAGAAAGGTCTATGTAAATACAGCTATAAGCACTTACAGAAACACTGCACTGACTCCTCTATCAAAAGAAACACAGTATTTCTTCTCTTTTTTTGTAAACATCATGTTACAGTTTTTGACTTCCTCTCTCAGAAACATCCTTAATTCCCATGGCCAGAGTCTGCACAGTTCTCTCTCCCCTCTCCTTCTCCCACCAAAATGCTAAGAACTCCCTCCCCCCTCCCTTAGGAATGTGTGATCTCAGCTATAAGGGCTAGACTGCAGGCAGGAAGCTACTTAAAATTACAGCTTCTAAAGCTAGAAAAGCAAGAAAGCTTCTAAAGCAATTAACTCAGGTATAGTAATGGTTTCTGCAGAATAAATATATTGTTCTAGGTGGCACTAATGTGGCAAATCTAATGGCAGTAAAATGCCAAAATGACCACCTCTCTGGCAGACAGATAAGGAAACCAAAAAATAGCCTTGTAGTGGGGCAGTAAAGATAGAGCTATAGGACTGAATAGAAATGTAGCCTACCAAACTCATTTTCAAATTTCTGATACAACATGGCTGCCACACAAAACCCTCTGGATAGACTGCTGTGATTTCTGTGTAGCTGATATAGGTGCCCCCACCTAATATATTTCCAAGTTCTCAGTAGTCAGCAAGTTCTGAAGAAGCGACCACAAATAAAGCATGGAGCAACATGGAGAAGCAAGATCAAACGAAAAACATATTACTTTAACTTTCCAAACCTAAAGCTCACACTTATTACAGTTCCTGAGGGATGAAAAAAAAACTATTTTGTTACATTTCCACAAATGTCTTATGTCTCAGTAGCCCTCCTGCATTCAATCAGTTCTTCACAATGCAGCCAGGTTGCAGGAAGGCTCAATTCAGTAGCCTTTCAGTTGTCCATCAGGAAAACCAAGGAACTAGCAAAAGATTTTCAGAAGAGGAATTCCATAATCAACTTCACCAGAATGTGGTGCCCTATTACAGTTTTTGAATTCCACTGATGACCACACAGGAGCTATTTCCTCCTAATTTATATATTTTTTCTATATCTTAGTTCTAGACACTTTTATATAAACATTAAAGGCCCTGTTTGTAAAGAGGAAAATTTAAAATTGTCCTAGGGAAATTTGCCAGGACAGAGAGGGCTAACAAATGTTGGGAATATTTTGTTTTTTCCCATTACTTTTAATAGGTTCCTATGTCCCACACTGTATCAAAAGAAAATTATACTAATCAGTTATAAATTTTAAAACTACACCTAAACTAAACCCCTGTGAGGTTCACCTCCCACAGGCAGCATGGGGCAGGCAAACTATGGCACACACAGACAGCATAGGGCAAGCAGAGTAGCCATCACAAATTTGAGAAATAATACTTGACTGGGGTTATGTAATAAAAGGCACTAAGGAGCAGTAACCAATAGCAATAAATCAGCAGAAAGCATTTTCTGGTCACCTGTTTAAAAGACACAACTGCACATGGGCTTTGTCACAAAAGGAGTGCTATTGTGCTGACTATTTTCTAAGTCTTAATGAAAATACATACATACACATAATAGCTTTAACACTGTACCTCAGTCTATGTATGTATGTATTTTTTTTTTTTTTTTTAAATAGTACGGAGTGCATTATAAGGTGTGAACACAAACAGGGATACAGCACCAACTGATTGCAAAGCTTTACAGAGACATACATTTACATGATTTCCTGCCCCAATGGAGTTCCATAACACTTGCATAGAGCACATGGATCAGCAGTGAATTTAGCAACCAGAAGGTTTTTGGACTGTGGAAGGGGACTGAACACCAGGGAAAGCACATATACACATGGGGAAAACAAAGTTCATGTAGAACGTTCCTTGTTTGTTCCAATGTCCTGCAATGCAGGGATCCTTGCTAAGGTGTGTGAGCGTGAAATAAACTTCTTGTGATATTGCTCTGCTTAATAAGTGAAGTTAGTGAGCAGAGAAGAGTCATCTGACAAGATGTTCTTTCCCTAATGAAATATATTTTCTGCCCACTGTAGCAGTAGCTTAAAATGAACACAAGGTGGCATTATTGTTGCATATTTATTTTATTAGCAGTTATTAGCAATTACTATAACTACTGTGTGCAAATATTGTGAATGACCCAGGGTAAATCCCAACATTCAGCTCAGGGGCAATATTCAGCCTAAAACCCGGAAATAATACTATTATCATGAATTATGAAAACATGCACATCCATTATTATATTGCTAGAAATCTTAGGGTTCATTTACCAACAGGATGAATATATACCTGGGCAGTAAGCCATAGCAATCAGTGACTACATTTTTGTTAGCCAGCTTTATGTAGAACAATTAAAGAAAGAACTGTATTGGTTGCCATGGGTTTCCAGGAGTCCTAGGATTTCTGGCTATCAAATAGTTATTAGATTTGTAGATTGCACTCTTTATTGCTCCTAGGAATTTAAGAATTAATTCATTGCTCCCACAGGATTATGCTGTAAAATCAATATTTTGTCTGAACAGAGATTAAAATCTGGGGCAATTGATTAATCTTCCATCTGCTGTAGCCTTGTTGAATCTCTGCTTCACAAAATCTTTTTCTGATTTCATCCTTTTTAATGAGTTATTTAAATCTAACATCTGCTGTATAGGAATTGCTGCCATGTTGGTTTTATTGCATATTTGTATAAGGTGCATTGCTGCAGGTACAGCATTTCAGGCGCCCTCCTGTATCTGTAATGAGGTCTTTCCCAAGCCTCCACTAGAGGGCAGTGACATGTCTCCCTTGGTCACACTGCATAAATAGCAATGTTTTTAGTGACTGACAATCACAGGAAACCTTCAAATGGCACCAAATGTTTGATTTTTACTGTGGATATAATAATTAATTTAATATTACAGAAATGTAATTGTGTTTTCATATAGCCATTAGCTTATAAAGGAGCCTATATTCTCCTTGTGATGAAAGCAGGTCAGTTTTAATTATCTGCACATAATTCTACAACAGTGATGTATTAAACATCAATCTCTTGGGACCAACAGAATGGGTGTAGGACACACAGAGAGCATGTAATATACAGTATAAAGGAATGAAATGAGGCTGGCAGTTATTTCACTACATAATGCAGAATTCTGTTAATATGAATGGTAAATATTACATGTAGTAAACCCTTTTGTATATGATATAGGGTTGATTTTAGCCTTTCACAGACAAGGATATCATCTGAATTAATAACCAAGTGAATGAAACCATGAGTTTCTTGTTTCCATTATAGACATTTTCCCATCCATACTTCAGCAGCGTCCTGTGTTTCTTATGAATCCATGCAATCCTCCTTCTATTAAGGAGAAAGTATAAATTATGTCTGTCAAGGCCTGATTTATTCAGAAGTACATTGGCCATACAGGTAAGAGATCTATTATCCCGAATGGGACCTGGGGTTTTCAGGATAAAGGCTACTTAAAACATCTAAACATTAAGTAAATACTATAATATATAGCAAATGTTGTTTAAAGGAGAAGAAAAGGTAAAAACTAAGTAAGCTTTATCAGAAAGGTCTATGTAAATGCAGCCATAAGCACTCACAGAAAAGCTGCACTGCTAAGAACTCCCTGCCCCCTCCCTAAGAAATGTGTGATCTGAGCTAAAATGGCTAGACTGCAAACAGGAAGCTACTTAAAATGGCAGCTGCTGTCTTAAACAAATGGAGAAAGCTTCTACGACTCTTTACTCATGTATGGTAATGCTTTCTGCAGAATAAATATAGTGTTCTAGGTGGCATTAATGTGGCAAATCTGTTGGCAGTAAAATGGCAAAGTGACTTTCTTTCTCCTTTTAAATAATAAAAAAGTCTACACAACTGTACAAACAGGTTAATTGCATTTCCGTGGGAATTGTTCAAAGGAAAACAATAGGGATAGGAAACAGCTGGGGCTGTAAGGGCAAAGAGAGATGGGGCAATGAACACAGTGATTTTTTAAATCCAGTTGCTGCGATTAATTGGCGCACTTCTACCTTGTGGTACATTTGGGGACTTACAGATGGCAGAAATTGTTGCTTCCTGTCAGTAACTAAAGCTTTTGCTCTTCTCTCCAGCTGGAACCTCAGGACAGAACAGCAGGGGCACTCCTGTTATTAACAGAATATGATGAATACAAACAAAGTGCTTAAAATGTGCAATTTGACATGGGGTTGTGTGAGTAGGTATATGCCTCCTTTACAATTTATAAATATCTGTAATGCATATTCCAGGTCATATGGGGCATACGCACATATTCCCAGTGATATGGGGCATATTTATCATTCATATCCAGAATCAGGCAAAAATGACACAAGAAGCAAAGTACTAAATTATAGTTATATATATTATTATTTATATATATTATATTTACCATTGTTCCTTTAAGTATTCTCCCACTGCAAAGTGCAAGATCTATAACTGCTGGCAGATGGGAATTCATCAAAAGTGTCACATTTTTATCTGAATGAGGTATAAAAATGTTTAATACATTTATTATAGTTTTCACCCGGAATGGCTGAATCAATCCACTGAGAGAGAATCAAGGGGTCTGTCTAACAGGGTTTTATCGGGATTACTCTCATGGCTGCCGCCACTCGGCAAGCCGGATCCTGCTGGCCTTGGGAAATTAAAATTGCTGCAAAAGAATTTAGATCTGAGCGGTAACTGAGAATGTAAAAGTGCATGGCATATTTTCAACTCTTTCCCTGATTCCAAATGTCTATATCAGTGGTTCTCAGCCTTCCTAATACTGTGACCCTTTAATACAGTGCCTCATGTTGTGGTGACCCCTAACCAGAAAATTAAAGTTTCCATCGGAAATATGTGTTTTCCGATGGTCTTAGGCGACCCCTGTGAAAGGGTCGTTCGACCCAAAGGGTCCGACCCACAGGTTGAGAACCGCTGGTCTATATGGTTAAAGGGAAACTTTAATCATTGATACAGCTCTCCATTTTTTGGCCAGTTCAATGTTTAAAAGGCTTACAGAATACTCTCTGCTTTGTGATACAAGAGAGCCATTATTTATAAGATTGTATGTATGTTTGGTGTCTCAGTGTTTGTTGGACTGTGGCAGGCGTCTATACTTTTCTACCATTACACCATTGCAAAAGTGAAAAGTCTGCAGTAGATTAAGGTTTGCAAAATAAATTAACTTTTAAATTACATATAATTATAAAAAATGGAATATCTTATATGACAGAAATAACACAATAATATAAGCACGTATAAATAAGCACAAGCACATGTATAAATAATTTGTTAGATGGTCCCAGACTGTTTTATTTCTTCCGTGGTGCTCAAGGCTATTTTAGATGATGAACCCAGCTATTCAACCCATAGTATTAGAAGTACAAAGCAGCATTGGGGGAAATAGGTGCTCTATCTTAAATAGTATAAACTAACTCCTTACTTAGGAAGAAGTACATATGTTCTGTATGCTTGAACACACATATTAAGGGTAGCTTTGACTCTGTAGCTTTAGTTTCACTTCACCCTTCACCTTAATGGAATTGAAAAAAATACATCTATCATTACTCACAGTAGTATTCTGAGCAGCTTCAATAAATTGTGTTTTTCTAGTTTTCAAGATATTATCAGTTTTTACACTGCTGATATAGTGAATTTCAAACAATAGCACCACCTGCTGTTTTTTCAGCCAACGAAAACAAAGTCAGTGAAACTATGGGACCCATTTACTAAAATGAGTTTTTTTTCTGGCCTTGAAACGCGATATGGTATAAATTCAAAATAACTACGATATTTTCTGTAGTTCTCGACAATTCTTTTATTGTTCGTATGAAAATATTGCAATTGCATTCCGAAAGTCACAAAATTTTCGGGCCGAAAAGTTTGTAAACGCCACGAAAACCTTTCTGGCTTTGAAGCCTTCCATGTCTGGCTTTGGAAGCCTTCCATAGGTCTCAATAGCACGCGAGAGATCAAACCTGGTGAAAATATAGTCCTGATGAAAGTGTAACCAAAGTGTTAATGAATTCCGAAATGTTTGTATTCTACGTAAAATACGATTTTTGTGGAAATTTACTCAAAACCATGAAAAACTTGTGGAATTTTACTGAAATTTTTTAAGATTTGTTTTATAATGTTTGAAGATATTAAGGGAAACATGCTTTTTTTACAACATTGCCACCTTCTGGTCTGTTTCAGACCATGATCTTTTTAGAAGAAAATAAATAGGAATAGTTTGATATTCCTCTATTTAGAAATGACTTGGGAAAAGTTATCTAAGGTTTCTTTCTCCTGACAAGTTCCTTGACTAAATCATGGTAGGAAAATAATCAGCAGGAGGTGCCTCTGTAACAAAATTCATTCATATTAACAGAACATATTTCCCTTAATACCTTTAAATCTTAAAAAAAAATGAATGTAAATTGTAAAAGCGCTTAAAATAGCACTCTCATCAGTTTTACATTCACTTATTTTAAAGGTTTACTTATTCTTTATGGGTAATGGTAGAAGGGGTGATAATGAGTGTTTTGTCGACTGAGCAGTTTCCAGCTTAAATGGGTGGATGACAAAACACTTTGAATCACCCATTTCATTCCTATGGGAATTGCCTGAAACCTTGGGTACCTTCACAGGTCAGGCAATTATTGCTGATGGAGAATTCATTTTTGAGTAATAATCGTCCAACCTGTAAGTTCCCCTTGCTTGGGCACTTGCACTGCTAAAAATGGCAGAAACATCCCCAGTGTCAGTGCAATTATTGGCTATTCTTTTAACCAGTCTGATCCAATTCAGACTGAACCCTATCTAACCAGATCATTGTACAGTATGGGCTCATATATCAACACTGGGCAAATTTGTCTATGGGCAGTATCATATAGCAACAAATCAGCAATTGGCCTTTTAAAGCCAACTGCTGGTAGAACAATGAATGCAACAAGTGGATTGGTTGCCATGGGTTACTGCCCACATCAAATATGCCTAGTGTTGATAAATAACCTCTAAGTTGTACAAGGATAATATTATAAAGTTTCTCTCAGTTACAAAAACACTTTGCAATTTCAGTGGGTAACCATTTCCCTTTATACCTGTTTGAACCAAGTGATTACCCATAATATATAATAAGGAGAAATCACTGGATGAGTAATGACTGATGCTCATGCTGCCTTTATCCCGTGAGGCCTCAGGCAACCCCAGGGGCTAGTGACACGTCAATGGTTTCCTTGTAAAATGATCAACAATTTATAATGATCCCCACTCTGCTAATTACGATGGCCAGATAGGAGCAGAGAATGTAATATATATGGTAAAATTTTGAGCGGCTTCATTTAAGGTAGATGCATGGCTAAGAGGCGTGCCCCTCTCCTCACTGTACTATCAGCTCTCACCATATGGGAAGGCAGTAGCATGGCTTGAAACTGAGGGTGGCTCTGCTGAGCTGCTTTGTATGACAGGAGCTGTTTATAGCTTTTGTAGTGAAACTGGTACTCAGGCAGAAGCAGCTGAGAGCGGACAGAGCATTCACTGCCTTTCCTCTGGAATTCTGCGTGAATACAAGGATTGTGAATGGGATTTCTTTACATGAGATATTTCAGCTAAGCAAGCAAAGACTTCTTTTCCATCTCCCTTGATAGTAGATACATTGCCTGCTAGAAAGTAAGGCACTTTCCTCCTGTGTGCATTGCAAGGCACAGCTATGATAAAACTCATTCTGGGCATCTCAGTGGATCTTTGCCTTATGATGAGCATTTCATAGTAAGTAAAAAAAAAACACTAAAGGAGACAAGAACGGGGGGATTAGGAACTACATTTACTGAAGACAAACAATTACAAAGCAACGGCTCCAGCAAACTGAGACATAACAAGGTGATTTTTTTTTGACAATGTATAGTTACTTAGCTTATTTTGCCTGTATTGCATATTTGTTAATTGACAATAGTCATTAGTAATAACTTTGCAACCGGGTAATTTTTAAAAATTGTGTTTATCAGTCATTGTCAGATAACTTTATGGAGACATAAATACAACTGAGAATCTTTAGGTTATTTATGTTTTTCTATATGGTTTTGTTGTCATGTATTGTTTGCATTGGTTGGTTATGAATCTGAGTATAATTATAACACAATCAGAGCATCTGCATCTCAGGTTAAGGGCATAAGGCTACAGCCAGGGATACAAATTGTAACTGCAACAATGTACAGTAGCTGTGTGCAAGGAGATGGATGAAGCCTGTGCTGTAGTGTTGGTCAGCGGTGTTGAGTAAGCAGTTCCTGGTCAGCAGGAGAAGGCTGCTAAGGAAGATGCTGTATTCTGAGATCATTCTAGGGAACGATGTGTCTAAAGTTCATTGGTCACCTTTGCCTTATACCTTACCAGAACTTCCTGCCTCTCTCCATCACCTGCCAAGGTCAGACAATATGAATTCCAAGGGGGGGGGAGGTGTTATATATAATATTATATATATTATAATATGTAGAGGATTTTGCTTTGCTCTATTAATGGAAAATGCCCTTGTGTCAGTTGAATAGTGGGGCTTAAAAACATCACTGGTGGTTTCATGTTTGCTTCTGCTGTTTCTTTCTAGCAGAACAGGAAGGGATTATTTGGGGAGACACGGGGTCTCTGGTGCCAGCAAGCAGTTAATCCATATGCTACTAGTAGTGAATGCTAAGCAGGGTTAGACTCTGAGACCAACTGCATGCTTATTCCTACAGAAATTGTGGGTATTTCCGTGTGTGTAATAATTGCCATACAAACCCTTTAGCACTGTAACTGCTTTTTACCATTTCAAACCAAGTTCACATGTAACTGGAGCCCAGATTGCCTTAAATAAATGTGGTAGCCTAAATATATATATATTTACCCTTGTGTTATAAAACTATTTCTCACTCCCTGCAAAGTCTTTAATCTTAACTAGAAAAAACCCTCCTAATCTTACATTAACCAGAGGAATTACATGCAAACCTTATCCATTTACGAGACAGATTTAGAACAGTATATCTTCTTAAAGGAGAAAAGGATCTTGGAAGTAATTTGTGATTTTTTTTCCTGCAGTGCTTTTTCCTGCAGAGCATTAACACTTTGCTTTCCAGAAACATAAACATATTTTTGTTAACTAAGCAGTATTTTTCTACAGTCTTAATACAGAATAAATGTCAGCTACTACAGAAATATAGAAAAGTTAAATTAACTGTCCCATTAGGAAAACCTTTGAAAGTATATTTCCATTATTTTGTAAAAGTATTGTTTAGTAATATCGGGTCTCAATGACTTTATATTTCAGTGTTCTACACCTTAACTGTCACTAAAACTAGGAGAAATTCTTTTTGTGTCTTCCTGCAAGAGCAGTGCCCTATTTTCTTACTAGGATTGGTAGCAATATACTGTATGACTCATGGTCCTCTACATTCCCAGTCCTTTCTACTGCCAAACTGGGCATTATTAGGCACACCACATTGTTATCATTGTAATGGTTTATCCAGCAGGAATAAAAGATGTGAAACTGAAGTCCAAACACAGGAATACTACCGAAAGTGCAAATTTATTGTTATTTATTTATTAATATTATTTTTATTATTTGTGGCTCCCAATAAATCTGATCCTTCAGCAGTATTCTTGCATGTGTCCTTTAGTTCCATATCTTTCCTGTTGAATTGTTTAGGTGCTAAGAATAGAGCTACACACTAGATACTTACTACTTTCTGTTCTCAGTGTGTTGGATTCTAACTATTGTAGCGGTATATACTCGGCATTCTATAATAAATGAACCTGATATGAGGATCTGTCATCACAAGCCCAGCGTCCATTGGCAGAACTTCAAACTTTAGGTGTAGACTGTGGGCAGAGTTTCCTCCTACAGTTGATTGGGTTTTCGTTAGCACTTAATTCTTCAGCTTACAAGTTCCTAGTTATTGCACTGAAATACGGGTGTATCACTCTCTATGTATAGAAAGGAGAAGGAATGAAGGAATGTTTTTGTAAGATTAAGGAAGGCTGGGATTCATTTTCTTGTAACCTTTTTATCACCTTGAGCAGATTACTTAACCTCCCTTTGCTCATGAATTGGTTATTTTTCAGCAGAAGCCTGAATTAAACCCCAGTCTCTTGGGGGTCAGATAGTTATTGGTTCCTGTAGTCTAAATAGGGCACTCTAAGCTTGTTATATATGTTAATCAGATTATGTCCAGTTTATGGATCTTGTCTCCTATTTCCTAGTCTATAAAACACTTCTACCATTCCCTACAAGAGTGTATTTTTATTTAAAAAAGAGGGGCATATTTATTAAAGGGTAAAAATATTCCATACAAATGGAATGAGAGTGGAGAACTCTGTTTCAGCCTTTTATAATATCAGTACTAGTTGATTTTACAAGAAAAAAAATATGATTTCATTTGGCACATGTTGAAATATTTGTTGGAATATGAACCCAACCTGATATTCTAGTTCATTAATAGATAGTGCCAGTAACAGTGACCATACTCATTTTCACTCATTTCATACACAATACATTAAGTTCAGGGTTTTGTTTTTTCCTAAAGGCACTCCTAGTTGCTTGTTATAAATGACATGCAAGTGGAGGGGTGGGATGCATGTGAAACAAACACCAACATGCACACCTTTTAAATTGCAGACTCCAATTCATAACTCAAATCTATTAGGCAAGGAATGCATGCTGCCACTCACTGCAGAGGGATGGCAAGTAGCAAGATGACAGCTGTAAAAGTGGTATTTGCAAATAAAAGTAAATGCGCCTGTGCAATTTTAATAACGACAAAGGAGACTTTCACGAGGGACTGGGGTGGCAAGGTTATTATTGTGAAGTTGGTTACTTATAGTTTAAGAGGTGGGACATGAAGATGATTTTAAGAGGTATTACTTAGGGGCCCATTTATCAAAGTCCGAATTTCGGACATTTAAAAGTACAATTCTAATAATTTCTGGTGTGCGTTAAAAGCACAAAAATTTTGCATTGTGGTTGTACGAAAATATTGTGGTACAATCCGAAAGTTCTGAAATTTTTGTATCCAAACGATCGTAAATGGCACAAAAAACTTTCTGACTTTGATCCTTCTGTGCATGATTTTGGAAGCCTTCAATAGGACTCAATGGCACTCTGCAGCTCCAACCTGGCCCAAGGAAAGTCTCCCATAGGGCTCAATGGCACTCTGCAGCTCCAACCTGGCCCAAGGAAAGTCTCCCATAGGGCTCAATGGCACTCTGCAGCTCCAACCCGGCCCAAGGAAAGTCTCCCATAGGGCTCAATGGCACTCTGCAGCTCCAACCTGGCCCAAGGAAAGTCTCCCATAGGGCTCAATGGCACTCTGCAGCTCCAACCTGGCCCAAGGAAAGTCTCCCATAGGGCTCAATGGCACTCTGCAGCTCCAACCTGGCCCAATGAAAGTCTCCCATAGGGCTCAATGGCACTCTGCAGCTCCAACCTGGCCCAAGGAAAGTCTCCCATAGGGCTCAATGGCACTCTGCAGCTCCAACCCGGCCCAAGGAAAGTCTCCCATAGGGCTCAATGGCACTCTGCAGCTCCAACCTGGCCCAAGGAAAGTCTCCCATAGGGCTCAATGGCACTCTGCAGCTCCAACCTGGCCCAAGGTAAGCCTCCCATAGGGCTCAATGGCACTCTGCAGCTCCAACCTGGCCCAAGGAAAGTCTCCCATAGGGCTCAATGGCACTCTGCAGCTCCAACCTGGCCCAAGGAAAGTCTCCCATAGGGCTCAATGGCACTCTGCAGCTCCAACCCGGCCCAAGGAAAGTCTCCCATAGAGCTCAATGGCACTCTGCAGCTCCAACCTGGCCCAAGGAAAGTCTCCCATAGGGCTCAATGGCACTCTGCAGCTCCAACCTGGCCCAAGGAAAGTCTCCCATAGGGCTCAATGGCACTCTGCAGCTCCAACCCGGCCCAAGGAAAGTCTCCCATAGGGCTCAATGGCACTCTGCAGCTCCAACCTGGCCCAAGGAAAGTCTCCCATAGGGCTCAATGGCACTCTGCAGCTCCAACCCGGCCCAAGGAAAGTCTCCCATAGGGCTCAATGGCACTCTGCAGCTCCAACCTGGCCCAAGGAAAGTCTCCCATAGGGCTCAATGGCACTCTGCAGCTCCAACCCGGCCCAAGGAAAGTCTCCCATAGGGCTCAATGGCACTCTGCAGCTCCAACCTGGCCCAAGGAAAGTCACGATACCGAAGCTTGAATGAATCCGAAACTTTCGCACTCGTTGCGACAAAAATACAATTTTTTCACACAAATTGTCGCAAAGTACGAAAAAATTGCAGAAATTAACGAAAACATCGCAGAAACTAGCACAATTTTTAGCATTTAGACCCAGTCGTAGTTAGATAAATCAGCCCCTAATTGTTAAAGATTCCAAACTTCTTATCACATTAGTCTTTTCAAAGCTGACAATTGTTACCTTGACTTCAGAGACTTGATTAACAGTATATTAGCATGCACTAATACAGAAATAGTCATAGAGGTACATTGCCCAGGTATACTTACTAAGGCACTCTTAGTACTGGGTGTGCATGTGTGCTTAACATGTCTTTTAATTAAAGGGCAAGTTTTAAAAGTAGGATTTCTTCCTTGGCAATAATACAAATCATTTGGGATAGTCAACCCAGCTGATAGCTGAAACCAAGCTGGTAGCTGCAATGCTGTTAAAGTAAACTTTGTATTTAAAGACAGAGTTGCACCTATTTCTTTTTTTTTTTGGACTAAGTGTTAATACACCTTTAAGTTACAATTTGCAATTGGCCTTAATTTTTCATTATTTTTAGTTTTTTAATTTCAATTCAATTTTTGTTCACTAGCTCTCCAGTTTAGCTTTTCAGCAGCTATTTGGTTGCTAGGGTCCAAATTACTTTAGTAACCAGAGAGTGGTTTGAATGAGGAGCTAATATTTGAACAGGAGAGTAACTGAATAGAAACATAAGTAGCTAATAACAAGTAGCTAACAATAAAACTGCAGTCTCACAGTTTTTTTTGCTGCTAGGGATAGTGCCCCCCATAGGCAAATAATTTAAAAACTATAAAAAACAATATTAAAGACCAATTGAAAAGTTGCTCAGAATTGGCCATTAGTGATGAGCAAATCTGTCCCGTTTTGCTTCGGCAAATGGCCATTCTACAACATACTAAAAGTTAAGAAAGCTTGGGTTTAGTGGTACCCTGAACTCTACACCTGCCATTGACCAGTTAAGTAACGTACAGAGTTCCTTGGTGCATATTCTCATCCAAGACACTGCATGAAATTGGGGGACATGTTCTAAGAATTTCCTGGTGAGCTTTGATTCATAAAGTTGGATTTTAACATCAGAACACCTAACTTGTCCATAAAAGTAAAAAGGCAGTGAAGTTTTGACATATGGGGGTTGTGGATCAGATGCATATTCCCCACTGATGTGTAGGCGTTTTGTGCAGGGCTGGAATGTACAAACTCTCCCTGTGTTTTTACCCACAATGCAGAGTTTTTTCCCCACAGCTTTGAGTTGTGGATGAACGTGGAGTAGCACTCACAGCCATTGCAGCTGATGTAGCATAACAAATGCAACTGTGTGCACACTTGCTGCAAACTGGGTGCAAGTTAGGACTCACTTTCTTAAAGTGGGGATTGTGTCAATTCTGGCATCACTTAAAATAGCAGCAGTAGTGTGTGATTCTTTTGCCAGAAGTGTGTTGTGGCTGTTAACACAACCTACTGTAGAATACCTGTTTAGATGGTGGTAGCTCCAGTGTGTCTCAACATCAATAGGCCCGCTTCATAAGAAGAGGCAGGAAGGATGCAGTGGCACTTAGTGAAACTATAAATATGTGCAAAGAGTATGTTTGGCAGCAAGTGCCTTTAATTAATAGCTTCAACACGCGGTTCACAGCTGTGTTCATAAATAATCATGTGTGTGAGCCATAGGTTTGAGTGCTCCTAAACACATGAATTGACTGATTATATCTACCAATTTCCAGATCGTAGCTTTTGTGTGGTCAAGTTCCATTGTCTTTCTTCAAAATGTAATGGGCTTCATTTTTATGCATTTGCTGTGCATTAAGATAGAGAAATGCAAATTGAACTCACAAAAAATGCACTTACATTAAAAATGTATGCATTTTGATGTATTCACAATAAATTATAATAGGCACATAGTAAAATGCCTGTGAGTAAGGGCCCTAAGTGCTACTTCCAATGCTTCAGACAACTGCTGTTATTTGTTCCAATTTCTGTAAAGGTTTCTGTATAGATTTAAAAAAACTCATTTTTTTTACTGTGCTTGGATAAATTCATGTGTTGTAACGTTGCTCTCTTAAAGGAACACAGCAGCTTACAATATAAACAAGTGTATTGTAACACACACCCTTGATTGAAAAATTGGCATTTTTTTTCCTGAGCCCCTTGAGTGCTGACCTCCTGTTGCTTTATTGAACACTGTGTTCTTTGTATTTCCGCACACAAAATTTGCTGCGAGTGCACATATTTGTGTTTATTAGACATCGCCCATTAGAGGACAGACTGAAGTATAACGCAGCCTATGTTGTAAGTGATTCTTCTTGATGAGGTTTTATATATACAGGTCCTTCTCAAAAAATTAGCATATTGTGATAAAGTTCATTATTTTCTGTAATGTACTGATAAACATTAGACTTTCATATATTTTAGATTCATTACACACAACTGAAGTAGTTCAAGCCTTTTATTGTTTTAATATTGATGATTGTGGCATACAGCTCATGAAAACCCAAAATTCCTATCTCAAAAAATTAGCAAAATTTATCCGACCAATAAAAGAAAAGTGTTTTTAATACAAAAAAAATCAACCTTCAAATAATTATGTTCAGTTATGCACTCAATACTTGGTCGGGAATCCTTTTGCAGAAATCACTGCTTCAATGCGGTGTGGCATGGAGGCAATCAGCCTGTGGCACTGCTGAGGTGTTATGGAGGCCCAGGATGCTTCGATAGCGGCCTTAAGCTCATCCAGAGTGTTGGGTCTTGTGTCTCTCAACTTTCTCTTCACAATATCCCACAGATTCTCTATGGGGTTCAGGTCAGGAGAGTTGGCAGGCCAATTGAGCACAGTAATACCATGGGCAGTAAACCATTTACCAGTGGTTTTGGCACTGTGAGCAGGTGCCAGGTCATGCTGAAAAATGAAATCTTCATCTCCATAAAGCTTTTCAGCAGATGGAAGCATGAAGTGCTCCAAAATCTCCTGATAGCTAGCTGCATTGACCCTGCCCTTGATAAAACACAGTGGACCAACACCAGCAGCTGACATGGCACCCCAGACCATCACTGACTGTGGGTACTTGACACTGGACTTCAGGCATTTTGGCATTTCCCTCTCCCCAGTCTTCCTCCAGACTCTGGCACCTTGATTTCCGAATGACATGCAAAATTTGCTTTCATCCGAAAAAAGTAATTTGGACCACTGAGCAACAGTCCAGTGCTGCTTCTCTGTAGCCCAGGTCAGGCGCTTCTGCCGCTGTTTCTGGTTCAAAAGTGGCTTGCCCTGGGGAATGCGGCACCTTTAGCCCATTTTCGGTGGCTCTGGATGTTTCTACTCCAGACTCAGTCCACTGCTTCCGCAGGTCCCCCAAGGTCAGGAATCGGTCCTTCTCCACAATCTTCCTCAGGGCCCGGTCACCTCTTCTCGTTGTGCAACGTTTTCTGCCACACTTTTTCCTTCCCACAGACTTCCCACTGAGGTGTCTTGATACAGCACTCTGGGAACAGCCTATTTGTTCAGAAATTTCTTTCTGTGTCTTACCCTCTTGCTTGAGGGTGTCAATGATGGCCTTCTGGACAGCAGTCAGGTCGGAGTCTTACCCATGATTGCGGTTTTGAGTAATGAACCAGGCTGGGAGTTTTTAAAAGCCTCAGGAATCTTTTGCAGGTGTTTAGAGTTAATTAGTTGATTCAGATGATTAGGTTAATAGCTCGTTTAGAGAACCTTTTCATGATATGCTAATTTTTTGAGATAGGAATTTTGGGTTTTCATGAGCTGTATGCCACAATCATCAATATTAAAACAATAAAAGGCTTGAACTACTTCAGTTGTGTGTAATGAATCTAAAATATATGAAAGTCTAATGTTTATCAGTACATTACAGAAAATAATGAACTTTATCACAATATGCTAATTTTTTGAGAAGGACCTGTATATATATATCAGATCCATCCCCATTCCATTCATCTTCAGGATTCCAAACACAGGATAAGTGCAAGCTCACAAATAAAAAGCCTCGCGAGTCTTTTTCGGCGATTTGCGCGAAATTGCGCCGCCGCGTGTGCCATCCCGCCGGTGACTTATATGTTCGCCGGTGGGATGGCAGGGGAAGGCAACTCGGGGAGATTAGTCGCCCACGAACAGGGAGTTTTGCCGCGGGCGACTAATCTCCCCGTGTACCAGAGCCCTTAGGAACAGCACACTTTTAATCAGACATTTTTGCCACTGGAATTAGCAAGGTCTCTCTGGAAAGTTCTATATAATACAGAAGATGAAAGGAGATGGGTATTTTAGAGTTAAAGTCTTGAATCGGAGCGAATGCAGGTCTTTCTATATGAGCAATATAGTTATGGTCCAGTGTGACCTTGACCAAGGAGATATCTATCACAGAGGTCATATTTTTGCCCCAAAGTGAACCAATAGGCAACATCTACAATGTCAGTGGGATGCGAAATTGCAGTTAGGTTACAGCTAAAGGACTAGAGGTTGGACTTCCTGAAAACATAAACTAAAAATTAATGTTATAAAAAAAGCATGGATGCTGAACAGCAAATTTACACACTGATCTGCTTTAATGAATGTGTCCATTCATTAAAGGAAAACTATAGCCCCAGAATAAATATCAAGTGACCTATTTAAGAATCTTACCAAACTGGAATATATATATCAGTAAATATTGCCCTTTTTATTTTTTCCTTGAGTCACCATTTAGTGATGGGCTGTGTGCTCCCTCAGACATACCTCTCAACTGTCCCGATTTTCGTGGGACAGTCCCTCTTTTGACAGCTTAGCCCATAGTCCCGGAGTCTTACTGAAAAGTCCCTCACTTCCCTGCACTAAATGCTAAAAAAGATACAAATTTAATTAAAAAGTAGCTTTTGGCAGAGAGCTCAGAAATCTTAACAAGTTTCAGTTGCACTTAGATACATTGTTTCTCACATTTAATTAAAAAGTAGCTTTTGGCAGAGAGCCCAGAAAGTTTACAAGCCCCCCCTGCACTGAGATACAATTGTAACTAATAAGCTAAACAAGTCTCTTGGGGGAACTGAGACTTGCAACCTAAAGGGCAATTTCAGCTTTTTTTTAACAAAACTCTAATAACACATAAAACAAGACCCAAAAACCCCCAGAAGACCCCCAGAAATGTGTTCAAACTTTAAATAACCCGCCAAATTTAGTCAAATGGGAGTTGTATTTAGGGGGTGTGGTAGCAAAAATGGGCGTGGTCAACATTTCAGCGCTATGTGCGCTATTTATTTTCGCCCTTCTTTCCCTTTTCAGAAGGAGGTATGCCTCAGACATCACATGTCAGGAAAAAATGCAGCTCTAACTGTAACAGGAAGTAGTGTGGGAGTAAATGGCAGATCCTTGTCCATTCATTGGCTGATGAGACCTACATGTATGTGTGCTCTTGGTTTGTTTGTGTGCACTGTAATTGTAAGGGCAACCCTTCATACTTAAAATTGACATTTTCTATTTAGGTTTACCCAATGGCCATACTATTAAAAAAGTTTATATATTTAAAAAGTATATTTTAATGAAAAATGGTTTATCTAGTTTACATATGAGCTGCTTCATGCAATATATTTTTATAGAGACTGTCATTGTTCGGGGGTATAGTTTTCCTTTAAACACTTCTCTTATAGACAGGTAAGTGTTAATAAATGTTACACAACTGGAGATACTAAGAAACCTTCTGGATTCCCCACATTAATTCTATTTTTTTTTAATTCTTTAGCTGCAGTGGTTCTTCTTAGAATATTTGTTCTGCAGAAAATACTGCAACAAACTGTGAGCCTGTTTCAGTGATGGGATACGGGAGATTCCCATTGTACTCCTCCTTTCGTCTGTCAGTGATTGTACCCCTGGTGTAGGCAGCAGAGAGAGGGTTAAGTGCTGGCTAGTACATTGAAGTGAGCCCTGGTGCATTCTGGTAACAAGCTTTGGTGATTCCCGTTAACTTATATGACTGTGCTGCATTGATAAGAGCATGTGTCAGGGATTTCCTGTATGATATAGAAGCTCTCATTTCACCGATGCAGCCTAACATCTGATCATTTATTTAGACTATTCTATTTGGTCTTCTTTTCTTTGCCGTTTCCTTTTTTTTTTTTCTTTAAATCACTCATCTAAAGCTGCCTATAGAATGAAGCATTAGCACACAGCAGTTAGGAAGATTCCTGTGGGAATGAAGGGCAGGGGCTGCTGGGAATCGCCATCCGCTCGCTCCTTCTGCAACACCGGCTGCCTGAATAAGTATAAGAAGGGTTAGTGGCCTCCCTGGCTTCCTGACACAGCATTTTGATTTGCTGCACTTTCACCCAAAAAAATCCTGTTCTCCTGTGGGTATTGTTATTGCATGGTTATCTACCGTACAGGCACATTTTGCGTCATCAGAAGGCAATTTTAAGTAGCATGTGGGTTTTGTGTGTGTGTGTGTGAGATTTATCTTCCCCTGCCTGCATCCCTTGCTGGTAATGTGACAGTGCAGCAGTGCTGGATTCAGACTCTGACATATCATGTGGTGTGATGCATTTTGCTGTGTAGCAATGTGGGATACTGCCCCAAAATCTTTACTTTAGCCCACTTCCTGCTGTACAGACAGATATGGGTTAGTCTAGACACAGTAACATACAGGGTTGCTAAACAATTGTAATTTTTTTTTAATTTAGCACCTACTGCCTCTGCAATGAGAGGGTTTACTCATGTTTAAACCTAAAATTCTACCAGCTTTATCAGTTCCAGGGATTTAGGAAATATTATACATGTGATATTATAACTGTGACATATCAGCATTGTGTTATTTGTGTGCTGATGCCCCCTCATTAGAAATATATACATTACAATGTATTACTTTTCCATGTGGCATGAATTCCATTCTTGTTCATCTTTATAGCCTCTATATTAGATTATTTAGCTGTTTACTTCTGATCTTGATGGGCATGCACATATTTTCACCCTATGTTATTTGCATGGCTAAATATTATTAGTGTCATTAAAGAAGAACTAAAGAAGTAGGTCAGAAATGTTGGACATTATGTTTTGGCCTTCTGTACCAGCCCAGGGCAACCACAGCTCTTTAGCAAGGACGATATATGCTCCCAGATATATGCTTGTCTTTTCTGCTGATTAACTACACATGCTCTGTGCTACTGTCACTTACCTGAGCTTATGGACTGACTCACAATATACCACAATTATCATCAGAATTTAATAATCAGCCCTGTAGGTGTCGCAAACACTTTCCAAGATGGGGAGCCCCTGTGACAAGTTTGAAGTCCTAGCTTATGGCTAATGATATGCTGAAACTTTTAACTGGTTCATAGAGATACCAGTGTGTCTAGTTTAGAGGTTCCTAATTGTTTTGCAATTGGCTTTTTACCAATCTTGTTGATAGAGAGAAAGAAGGAAGTAATTAAGGAATTAATTAAGAAGACTCTTCAGACAGGAGTGGTCACTGGGGAGTCAATCCAGAATAGCTAGATGTTCTAGAACTTCTGGGGGCAGCCTTTAGCTAGGTGCAATAGCTTCTACAGTTCAAATTGTGAATATACCAATTGAATCCATCTGAAAACTGTCTGAGGAGAGGACCCCATCCACTGGAGGCCATTGTTTTTTGTCATATATTGTCTCATTTGGGTGCCAGGTATGGTGAAAATGAAATGGTGCCCTGTGTATGTCTAAATTCAATTGATTTAGATAATTAATAGATGTGGTCAGAGTTTAAAATGCACAGCTTCACCTTATGCAAATTCAGAATTATTAGTTCAAAGGAATTTGGATTGTTAATTATTATAGAGTGGCATCTTTTAATATGATATATTAAGCGTAGCCAGTGCTCAATCACAATTTTTGGCAAAGCACACTAAGCAAATCTATAAAAAAGCACCCACAAAATTCCTTTGATTTTGACAGTGCTATAGGAAGAGGGCATGGGTTGGAAAAAGATTTTTCATGGCAGGATTGCACCTAGGAACTGAGGAAAAATGTCAGATGCCAAAAACATTTCTACCCTGTATTGTACTAATACATCAGATCAAGCAAACCAGGAATATGTTCCATGTAGGTCACGGGCAATCCATTGTAGTCCTAGCATTCTTGTAGGGTTTTCAGAGGGATTCTGGGATTCCTTTACAAAAGCTAGATCACACACATTAGACAAACCCAGAATAGTGGTAGGAATTAAGATTCTGTGTCAGTGTTCCTCTTTGGCAGTTGTCCTTTTCTTCAGCTTGAATGCCCTTTCTTCTGCTAAAGTTCCTCCTTTTTTTTAGCAACAGGCCGTACATATTAAGTTAAGATGACATTTTATTTTTTAGGGAGTTCATTATTTCTTTATTCTTCCAAAGGATTTCAGTGTTATGATCTGAAGATGTTAACTTATCCCTACTTTGTAATTCTAGAGAATGTAAAGGCATCCTCATCCAAATTACTACAATGTAAATTCTATATTTATGTGTAATCTTTCTTTCTAGGTCATTACTTGCAGATTAAGCTCTGTGTTTGTATAGCGGCTTTACTCTTTTATATGATTGTATATACAAGTGCCCTAGTACAGCCTGATTGGCATATAATGAAAGAGATTGTCATGCAATGCTACGTGCTTTCTGAAGAGCAATACCCACATATTATCTTATTAAATAATGTCCTAGATAAATGGCATAAATGGCATTTTTGCAGTAATGTGGCAGGGGTTGTCTTCCTATTATGGTGCTTAGTGTATTGCACAAGCAAGTAACTGTTATTTATAATGGTAAGCCATTTGAGACAATGTTTGGTGTTTAATAATTTGGCCTAAACATGCCATGTTAAGCATTACACTATTTCAACCTACATCATATTTCCTCAAAAAAAAACATAGCTTCATAATGGCATTTACCCTAAAGTCCATGACTTTATACTAAAACGGGATAACTGAATCCTACATCAGTATTCCAACGATCTTAATTTTCTTGTTTCCAGTTGCAATATTATTTGAATGGAGATCCTACTAGTATCCTGCTAGTATTGTTAAAAGTAGCTCCACAGAGTGAAACATTCCATTTAGAGCTCTGCTACTACTTAGAGCATACAGGGATATGTAATAAAGAAAATCCTTTGCCCAGCATTAAAATTTGACCCCAAAATATACTGCTGTGACCCCAAATGAGCTCCATATCAAGGCTTTGCAGAGCGGTATTATTTTTTAAGTTTCACAAAGAATAACTGAGACTGTTCCTTTTAAATAGATGTTTAAATTCCCAGGGAGCTTCCCCGAACAGTGATGTATTCAGAAATTGAAAGTAGAGGTGCTACATAGAATGCTAAGTACCCCTTTAGGGCTGGCCTTATTATGTCTTGAGGCTACTGTGAATCAGCTGAATGTAGCTTGTCGCTGTCTCTTGTCCCACAATACCAATGCTGTAAAAACCAATCCAAGTCTGCAGCAGGGGTTTATCTGTGGAACACAGTGGGTGAGCTTTAGCCCATAGGATAAACCCATGTAAATGGGATTTTCTTGGAGCTCTTTGGGATTAGTTCCCAGAATTCCTTTTGTTTATTTGCATCTGTATGAGGCAGTCTCCTTAACCCCTTTTTGAATCCCCACTCCTGGCTCTACCCAAGCTGATCAGAAAACCCCAAGAAGGGCGAAACCGGTGTGTAGTTAGGAATCTGATCAGCTATTATCCTGGCTTCTGATTTAAAAACCCAGTGGGATTTTCTTGGAGCTCTTTGGTATTAGTTCCCAGAATTCCATTTGTTTATTTGCATCTGTATGAGGCAGTCTCCTCAACCCTAATGATTTGTATGTTTGTTCTTTAACCCTTGCTTCTTAATTTATTGTAAACCCCTTTTTGATTAAGTGTGCAGACATGGAATCATTAGAACATATGATCAGAATTAGCTTTTGAATGGCTGACCAGGCTTGACCGTTGTCTTATTATCAGATCTGCCCATTAACGTATGTGTGCATATACATACATATGACAATTTTTTTAGAGGACCAAATGTCATTCGCAATATTCCACCTCACTGCCTACAATTCCCTACCCAATTACTAGTAGTGGGAATTCAATGAAAATAGAAGAATAATACATTTCCAGGCAAAAATCACACAGATTTCCACGTGCTGGTCTACTTATATAAGTCCCATTGCTTGCAATGTGTGTTATTTTACTTTTGCTTTTTAATTGTGGAAGAAATATAGACAAAAGGTCACAAATCAATATGTGTGTCATGGGCCTTAGAGACAAAGGTAACTTTTCTGCTGCAATAGCTTGTTGGTCTTTAGCCCTCATTAATCTAATTACTGCATAATGTGCACTACAGCTTTCCAAGCTATAGGCAATAGGACACAAGTCAATTCCAGCTGTCTTGATTTTGTTTTTTTTAGTACCCCCATACCTGACATCTCTTTCCATCCTTAAACACAAGAAGGGTTGTTGTGACCGGTCATAATGCTGGGGTTTATTTTGGAGCCGTGGGTGCTGCCTGAGCTTTGAGTGTACATAAAATGCCAGGGCCTTGTTCCAAGTATGGCACAGTGCCTGCTATTCTGTGGGGAGGAGGTGTCTCTCACTACCTGTATATTTCTGGAAATCCAATAGTATATCTGTGGGTGATATTATCATTTGCTGCAATTTGCCACAGAAGTCTATAATGTGTTTGTTCACATGCAAGCTGCAAAGAGATTGCTATGCTTTGAGACTCTATGGCTCATCCCTACAGAATCTCCTCATTGTAAGTCTAGAGCCATCCAGTACAATATTAATGAGCTTTTGGTATTGCACCAGTGAATACTCTAATGTCCATTTAAGAAGAAAGAGTCTGCAGATAAAGTTGTCCCAGTATAATGACACCAAGGTTTGGACGGTCCCCTGGAGCTCCATGACTTGTTTTGTATTCCAATGTGGCTGCTTTGTGTATCGCTATGGTAACAAAGCCAGATTCCCAGTAATAGGGTTAACAGAGAGCTGGAAGTCATTAAAAAGGATGGTGGCAAACATACAAGCTATATAATGGATGTAATGCATGTTCCTTTCTCTTGTGGAACTGTATAGTATCCACACCTTTACAAAGGGAGAATGCTTAAAAATCCTATAGGTTGTATTTTGTTTATATCAGAGCTGGATTGCATTGTCAGCTTAAATGTACTAGTAAAATCAAGAAGTCACATTGTGCCATGTCACACTAATATAACCCAATTATTCATCCACATATAGGCAATACAGTGGAAGTAACTAAGCAAGTGCACAGAGGTTGTTTGCTTTTGTGGCAGCATTCCTTTGCCGCAGTGAATCATGGCTATATTTATTAATGACAGGATGGGATAATATGGCATCAGTTTAATGCACATTATTCTTGGTGCATACTGCTGCCCCAGCCAGTCACAGTTGTAGCATTAAGCATAGGTGTTGTTGGGGCCACATCCTGAGATTGCTGATCTGTGCTCATTATATCTTGTAAGGAGATACTTACCCTGCTGCCCTTACTTGGTTATATGTGCTTGGTTAGACTATAACCTCTTTGAGACAGTAATCTCATTCTGCTTTTGTCGTGCACTTGCGTATAATCCCTGAATGGTATGTTTGTAAACTGTTGCATACACTGGGTTGCTATTTAAATAACTACAACTAAAGACGACAGGACATTTTAAAGGGAATCTTTATAAAATGTACAGAAAACAGAAGGAGAATGATGAAATAATTCAGTATGCAGAATGGTGCTTGCTTGTGGACAGCATTTTACATGAATAATAAGGAGCCTTTGGTGTCAAGCTGTACTGCTTGATATGCAGCTCATTTGTCTTCTCTCTCTTTTTCTGTATATTGTAGTGAATTCTAGTAGTGGCATTGGCATAGACCATTGCTATGGTTGCCACCTGGCCGGTATTTTAATGGCCTAGCTTTTAAAAATGATGCTTTATGCCAATGTTATTAATAGGGAAAAGACATATAAAAATATAGGAAGGCCAATATTTTTTTCTAGAAAAGGTGGCAGCCCTAACCGCTTCCACATGGAAGCACATGCTTCCAGGCATCCAAGGCAGAAAGGCACAGAAAGTTCAAAGCAGTATAAATGGCCCATTGCCAGTTTATACAGGCCTTGTTAAAGAAGCAAAAAAAAGCAAAACAAAATACAGAAATACGGAAAATACAATTCAAACCTGTACAGCCTAATGCACAGCTGATTTTCCTATCTACCATAGGCCTTATTAGGCCTTATGGTGATTTTTATAGAATATACAGGTCATTTTCCTATCTACCATAGGGTCTTTCGCTAGGGTACTAGCAACTGCAAATGTTATGTATGTTGTGGGCATCACTGATTAACTGCCAATACCTGTTATTGTGTTACAAAAGATACAAACCTGAATGGACAAATACCTGGTAACCACCAATACATTTTGTTCAGTGACAGGATTAAACTACGTCAGTGAGCTAAAAATAACCTTGTTACCATGGCAACTAGTCTTCTCCGTCTTCTGCTTCCACCATGTATATTTGTACGTATGTTATTTATTCTGAACAAATCATTTTACAATTACTTTTCACTCCCAATTATGTCTGCAGTGTCACCTCCACACTGACATTGGGATTGAAAGAGGGGTTATTTGAAAGTGTCCCTTTCCTTGCAGATCCTTTTATAGATGAAAGTGACATTAAATTACAGCCAAAACGTGTCATTCCTATTAAAACGTGAGCAGTAAATTTGTTGCAGTTGGTGGATAATTGATGCTAGCTGAAAGGAAAAGGGCATGACATTGTAGTAGCAGTTTAGCAGGGTGCAGATATAAGAGATAAGGTATACATCTAATTCCCAGCAGGGTACTGAACAGTCCAATGTGGGGAACTGGACTCATGTGGAGAAGCATTTCCTGAAATCCCTTTACTAAACCTCGTAATAAAAGAGATATGTTACTGGAAGTGAATAATTAGTCTAAGCGACAGAGAATGGACAATAGGTTTGAAAAAAATCTCTTTTTTTTTATGAGGTTTAGTAAACAATTCCACAGGATAACAGGTATTATGAAAAATATTATGCCAATGCTTTATTTGAATGGTGATTTTTATAGAATGTTGAAGGGAGGTATAAATAGTATTCCAAGGAAGGCACATCTTATTTCCAAGCATGTTTCAAGGCAGAGTTTAGGTTAGTAAGGAGATACTTGGGCCACCTGGATGTTTCAATTGCGCTAGCAGGCGGTATATTATCTAGAAACATATTAGAGTTTCAAATAGACTTAGACATTCTATAACATGGTGAACCAGCCCCTTAAATGATCTCAAAATTGTTTAAAGGAGATTAAAGCTATGTGCAGACTGAACATTGTAAAACATTGACAACAAGAATGATTTCAACTGGTAATCTGCAACCATGATTGCTGTAGATTTAGTAACAAAAACTATTTAAAGAGTTTTTTATGAAACCTAACTCATTGCTAGATTGTAGTGTGGAAAAAAGGTTAGTTTGATACAGTGATCAGAGATTATCTTGTCCCTAAAACATGACTATACCTACTATTTATCACCTTCCAAAACTTCATAACGACACAAACCTCCTTTATAAAGAACAATAATCTCTAGATGAATTTCAGTTGATGGACATGGATGGGTATCCTTGGATGTCACCTCCCTTCGCATGTCCATCCCACGCGATGTAGTATATGTTCCCGTAAAAACCTGCAAAAGTAAATAGAAAACTGTGAAATTCCCAATTTAGATATTAAAACAAATTAAAACGAATGTCATCAATATAGATTTATGCTAGCTTCATTACTATTAATGGAGAAGGAAAGTTAAAAATCACTGGGGGTGCCAAATGTTAGACACCCCCCCCAGTAATTGTAATCGCTTACCTTTTACCTGTTACCTTTTACCTGCGAGTTAGAGATCCTCTTCCTTCTTCATGCTTCACACCACTTGCACTCGCAGTAGAGTTAAACGCCGAATTTTTTTCAAAAAGCTGCCTTTTTTACTCTAATGCGCATGCGTTGGCCCCGGAGATAGAAGAGAGAAGGAAGAGAAACGCTGGTTTTCTCCTAACAGGAGTACCAGCCTGGGGTAAAAAGGTAAGCAATTACAATCAGATTTTTACCTTTCCTACTCTTTAAGTACTACCAGCTGTCCACAATAGTTCTTATTTAGAATTTAAATATACACAATGAAGTGCAATATGTCCAGTTCCTCATATTACAGGTATGGGACCTGTTATCCCGAATATTCAAAATTACAAGAAAACCATCTCCCACAGACTCAATTTTAATCAAATAATTAAAATTTTTAAAAATGATTTCCTTTTTCTCTGTAATAATAAAACAGAAGCTTGTAATCAATCCCAATTAAGAAATAATAATAATTGTGGCAAAAAAAAATCCTGTTGGGTTTATTTAATGTTGAAATGATTTTTTATTAAATTTAAGAAATGGAGATCCAAATTACAGAAGACCCCCGGTCCCAGGCATTCTGAATAACAGGTCGCATACCAGTATTGAGTTTTAAAGCTAGGCAATTTATCTTGTAATTCAGTAGTAATTTAATAGTTGCCTCCTAAATTAAGTTTCTCTGTATACACATATGCATACATTGGCTAGTTTGGTTTCCGTGTTATGCTTTCATACCTTCCTTATTATTAGTAATGAATTGATTTTGTATGATTTTGTACTGCATTAGCTTCAGTGCATGCTCATTTAATGGTTTTGTCTTTTATTTGTAAATGAGCCCTAAGATAAATACATGTGCTTTATTAAAGAAACTAGAAAATACAGTGATCTATTCCCACATGATCATGGGGCGAGAAACTCTGGCTTTACAAATAATGATGTAATGATAATTAGCAGTAAGAACAGTAATACAACTTTCACTGTTTTCATCAGATAAAGCATTCTCTGCAACAATAGACACAGTCCTCCAGCCATGATGCTAACACTTACCTGAACAGTTATCCAACCTTGACTGCTCCTTATTTGGCTGCTGATAAAGTGCAGGGAACAAAAATCCTCAGCACTAATATGCAGCCTTATGCCATTATAAAAGCTAAAATAAGTTGAGGACCTAAAAATATGGACACTCTGACTGTTATCTTATTAGAATTTATAAAATGTTAATGACAGATGTTGCTGCCATAGGCACAATGATACTGGTAACACTAGAAATCTTTCTCCCTTTCTCTCACATCATCAGACATTTATGGATTCTAAACACGTACAGTAAAACAAAATAACAGACACATTTTGGGCTCTTTACACGGATTCTGTTTTGTCCTCTAAAAAAACTTAAACATCAAACTTAACAATTATGTTATTAAGCAAATTGTTAACATAGCAGACCTTACTGGCTTGCAGACTATTTTATTATTCCATTCTGCATGCTCATTTCTACTGAATGAATAATATTAAGCCACATGGTAATCTTGCTGATCCACTGTGACCTTATTTTATATTTAGTGGTCCTGACAAAGCAGCTCTTGGGGTGATGATTTCCCGAGAACTGACAGGTCTGTGTAGGTCTTCAGTTGGCATTTTTTTTGTAACAATTGACATCTACTAGCAATGCTGCTGAATTATTTATTTTTATATCTGCTGAACTTGACTCACATATTCAGCTCATTATCCTTTCCATACTAAAATTGACTTTCTCCTCAACAAATCCTTGTACCTGCTCTAGACATTCTACATTGCATCTACAGTCTCTGAGCCAGTCCTTCACTGGCTGCTTATTCCATCCCAGGACAAGCACATAGTATGCATGGATGGGTTCTGCCTATAACATACTGAGCAAAAGTTGGTAGCTGTACATTCATAGCATAAAACATTACAAAAACATGAAACATGCTGAAAATCACTGCAAATCCCAGTCTCACAAGTCTTCCAGCAATCCCACAAATAATTCTGCCACAGGTTTAATTTCAAATATTTAATAGCCTGTTCCATATATCTCTTGGGGAGGATATTTGTACTTTTTTCCAATGGTAAAGGTATGGCATCCCTTATCTGAAAACCCATTATCCAGGAAGTTCCAAATTACTGGAAGGCCATCTCCCATAGATGTCTCTCAATTTTTATCAAATAATTCCAGTTTTTCAAAATTATTTCCTTTTTTTTGTAATAATAAGACATCACCTTGTACTTGATCCCAGCTAAGATATAATGAATCCTAATAGGATGTAGAACAATCCTATTCGTTTTAATTAATGTTTAAATTATTTTATAGTAGAGTTTAAGGTACAAATTACAGAAAGACCCCTTATCTGGAAATCTCCAGGTCCCGAGCATTTTGGATAACAGCTCTCATTCCTGTATAACCAATGTTCTCACATTCTCTATTGTTTTTTTGTCAATTTGTTGGTGGAAGCTTTGTATGTAGCATTGCCAGATATTTGCTAGATCTGTAATTTAAGTACAGTTAAATTGTAAATTATATGTTTTCTTATAAAATATACTCCACTGGCCATGATGTTGAAGAGTTTATACAGATAAACAATTGTAATATGCATTTGGTACCTAAGAAGAAGAAAAAATATATAGCTACATTGCTACTGAATATATAAGTAGGCTTCCAGGAAGTTGGGGGTCAAGCATTAAGGCAGACACCCTAATGGAGAGAAACCTTCCTAATCATCTATAGTCACTGAATCTGTGTTGGTGATTAATAAGTTAAACAGAACAATATATTGCTTTCTAAGTATCTGTTGATTCAGCATTTGGCTTTCTAAAAGAAAACAGTTTAAAGCTTCATTAGCTGCATTCGAAAATTGTTAGTGGTTGAAAAAGTGCTTTGTTTGCCGTATAGGGAATTCATTAATTCTACTGTCCTAGAGTCTCCTGTCATTCTGTTCATTTTATTGCTTTCTCTTTAAAACCAGGAATTACTGGCCCAGAGCAAAAGGCACAGTTTAGCTAAAGATAATACAAGAAATGAGTAGTCTGATGAGCTTGGTGCTTCCCAAAAATATCACAGTATTAAAGCTTTTCAATTCTGCAAATCTAGCAGCCTAGCAAATCTCTCTAATATGCTCCAGATATGCACCTGGGACATGGGCTGTGCTATAGTTACTTGGCATTCTTAACAATTTATCATGCTAGCTGTATGTCTTATAGTTACTCTAAATTCTTCTATATAAATATGGTGTGCATTATTGTGTTTGTGCCTCTTTTTGGTTATTCAAAAGAAAATATATCTACAAGGGGTTCCGTTTACTTTGCTATATATACTGTGATATCTATATGGCTTATCTTTAGTGTTTGTATGTATTAAAATATAATGGTTGGGCAATCCAATCTATCATTTTTTAATTCACCTGAATAAGATTTGGCCGAATACCAAACCAAATCTGAATCCCCCTATTTCAGCCCACCTGAATCCAAGCCAAATTTGACTGAATCCTGCAAAACGTGCTTGGACTCAATCATAAATGGAATCCTGGATTAGGTTCATCCCCATAATATTGCTAATCTGGTGAGATTATATAAAATCATTGAGGAACAACCATAAAAAACTGGCCATATGGCCAAATTATTCAGAAAAATTCCTGATTGAAATCATTTTCATCTTTTAGGACATGATTTCCTTTAGGGCTGCACCAGGCTCCATGCTCCACTGAAAACAATGAAAGCTATATCTAACCAGCCACAACTAGCAGCTACCAATTGTTCTATGAGCTATATAAAGGTCCCCATACCAGGGGCAAAAACGAGGGGCCTGGCCGACCGATATCTGGCCTGAAATTGGCCAGATATCGATCGGCCAGGTTAGAAAATTAAGTCGGATTGGGGACCGCATTGGACCCTACATGGTGGGTGATATCGGTTAAAGATCCGCACGCTTGGCGGCATCGCCAAGCGAGCGGATCTGCCCGTGAATGGGCAGCTTAAGTCTAAGTGGTAACTAATGTCTTTATACAGGAGATAATACATGCCAAGTGTATTATGCTGAGTTACATTAGGTTCAGGATCCCCAACCTTTTTTACCCTTGAGACATATTTAAATGAAAAAAGTGTTAGGGAGCAACGCAAGCATGAAAAAGGTTCCGGGGGGTGCCAATAAGAGCTATAATTGGCTACTTAATAGCCCCTATGTGGACTGGCAGCCTATTGAAGGATCTGTTTGGCATTATACTTTGATTTTATGCAATCAAAACTTGGCTTCTTACCAAAAATTCAAAAATGAGCACCTAATTTGAGGCCACTGGGAGCAACATCCAAGGGGTTGGTGAGCAACATGTTGCTTACGAGCCACTGATTGGGGAATACTGCTTTAGGTATTGGCTTTTGCTTTATCTGCACACACACTGATTTTCAATAGGAAGGGAAATTTAGCAACTGTGTTTCCTTCATATGATACATGCAGGTAAAGCCATTTCCTGCTGCTTTGTGGTCTGTGCATGTACTGTAGCGCCATATGCAGAAACACCAGAAAGACCTCATAGAGAAATGACAGTGTGCACCAGCTGTCAACCAAAACAATTCATATCTGCCTATGTTCTATTCTTTGACTTTTGTATTTTCTATCTCCCCTGATTAATCGTTGGATTAAGGCTACAGGTCAAATAGCAGGCTATGGCTGTTGCTCTCAAAATATTCTCTGTAATTAAAGGGGTAGCATTTGCCCAGGTCTAGTAGCCCATAGCAACCAATAGGGTATTTGCTTTCTTACAGATAACCAGCAAATGCTACCTGCTGAAAATGATATATTCTTTCTTTTACTGAAACAGATGACTCTGGGGATGAAGAACCAAGTTCCCAGTCTGATAAAAGTGAGTTGCACAGCTCTCTGAAAGCGCTGACGAGTAAGTTGGATGACCTCAGCACGTGCAATGACCTTATCGCTAAACATGGCGCAGCCCTTCAGCGCTCCCTGAGTGAGCTGGAGAATCTCAAACTGCCTGCAGAGAGTGGGGAGAAGATTAAGTCTGTGAATGAGCGTGCTACCCTCTTCAGGATCACTTCTAATGCAATGATCAATGTGAGTCCCTTTTGTCTATGTATTTTAAAGGAAAACTATACCCCCAGAATGAATACTTAACAAACAGATAGTTTATATTATGTTAAGTGACCTATTAAAGAACCTCACCAAACTGGAATAAATATATCAGTAAATATTGCCCTTTTACATCCTTTCCCTTGAGCCACCATTTAGTGATGGGCTGTGTGCTCCCTCAGAGATCACATGACCAGTAATAATGCAGCTCTAACTGTAACAGGAAGTAGTGTGGAAGCAAAAGACAGAACTCTGTCCATTAATTGGCTGATGGGGCCTAACACGTATGTGTGGCTTGGCTTGTTTGTGCGCACTGTGATCCCAGGAGGCGGCCCTTAATTCTTAAAATGGCGATTTTCTATTGAGGAGTACCCAATGGCACATACTACTAAAAAGTATATTTTTATAAAAAATGGTTTATTTAGATGAAGCAGGGTTTTACATATGAGTTTGTTTATGCAATATATTTTTATAGAGACCTACAGTGTTTGGTGGTATAGATTTCCTTTAATCAAGCATTGGTCCTTAAAGACAATTAATGAATACAGTAAAATTTGTAAAGCACAGTATTGTGGGTGCAAGGCCATAGGCAGGTGGTAACTAAAAGGCCCTGCAGCATCTTGTGCCAGTACGTACTCCCTGCTCTGTGGAAATCCAAAGATTAGAGCATTTGACATAACTGAAAGCAATGCTGTATTGTATGTAGTCTGCTAAGCCATCAGCTAAAGCACTGACATTCCAATAATGGTGAGGTAAATAATAGGGCTCCCTTAAAGCGCTGCTTCTTGCACTTAAGTCAATAGTGGGTGTCTGAAAATAGCAGGTAATGTTCATTATGATAGAGAATTCCTGGGAGAAATGATTGTCATTGTTATGTGGAAATAGAGTGGTAGATTTCCTTGCTGTCATACTGTCTCGCTCTATGACTGACATTAATTTTATGACACTATTAGTCTGTCACAGATGTGACTGATCCTATCAGAGGGCCATTATTCACAGTACTATAACCTTTAAGCTGGCAACATACAGGCAGATTGTTTTTATACAATCTGAAAAACCAAATGATTGTCAATCTGTGGATGGGCCCTCCAGTCCTTTTGATTTGGCTAATAAGCCAGAACAAGACAGTATGGGCTCATGATTATCAAATGGCGTGTTTGTGTGGCAAAGCTTAGATCCATTCATAGCTGAATTATTGAAAAACAAGAAACAGATAATTGCACAGGACTATATTATTGATCAGAATTAAATAAACTAGTTTTATAGTTATTAGAAAGGAGAGAGGAAACGACTGGATTACATTATATGTCATAGCTGAAATAATGACATTAAGTGCATGTGGTTGGCTAAAATATGGGTGTGCGAAGCCTATAATAAATGAACCTTGTGTAAAATAGAGAGGGACTTTGTGCTGCCATGCAAGTTGCAAGACTAAGCACAAATATGAGTTTGTTTTAAAATGGTGCCTGCTTTTGCCTTGACCAGGACAGATGGAATTGAAAGCTTAAAGAAATAAAGAGATTAGTACTGCTCCACATATTTCCATAAATTGTCACTGACAGAACCGCTAATATAAAGTTTTAAAACACTTTTTGCACTCGCCATACACCTCCTAAAATGCCTCATTGATATATTCATAGAATGACATGAGGGGTAATTTACAGTTTCTGGGGGCACAAGTGTGGGAGAGCTAAGGGTAGCAAAAGTTTGCCCCTTTGTGCTTACTTAAAGTGATACTGACACCTAAAATTAAACCATTTTTTACATGTATCATAATGTTGTCTTTGTGTGAGCTTTATAATTTTGCCATACACATACTCCCTGATACTTTTAGATTACCTGTCTGATCCCCCATGTCCCTCTATGAGGGGGCTGCCATATTTGTGCAGCAGGAGTCTGTTAGCATTAGAAGCTATAACTGACAGCTTGAAAGGGGACAGTCAGGTTGGCAAAACAGTCAGGTTTAGGGACTTATTTACAAAAGTAGCTCTATCAGGTCAACATGATCTATAGGGAACTTTTTATGTACATGTACATCTGGGCAGCAAACTGGAAAATGAGGTTCAATGTGGACAAGTGCAAAGTTACGCACTTTGGTAGAAATAATATAAACGCAAGCTATCTACTAAATCAGGGGTGGGCAAACTTTTAGGCTCAGGGGTCACATTGACTTTTAAAATTTGACAGAGGGGCCGGGCCAGCGGCGTCTCTGCTCGTCAGTCCCCTAGGTTTTGCGTCGCTGCGCTTACATGCAGTCTTGGCGCCAAGTCTCACGTGATGAGACTTGCAGAGTTGGGATTTTCTGAAAGTCAGAAGATTGCAGACTGCGGTCTATGTTAGGAAAAGCGAGACACACCAATCCTCGGCGGGCCAGATTAAAAAGATCAACGGGCCGGACGTGGCCCGCGGACCGAAGTTTGCCCACCCCCTGTACTGAATGGTAGTGTGTTGGGGGTATCCTTAATGGAGAAGGATCTAGGGGTTTTTTAGATTACAAGATGTCTAATTCCAGGCAGTGTCATTCTGTGGCTACTAAAGCAAATAAAGTGCTGTCTTGTATAAAAAAGGGCATTGACTCAAGGGATGAAAACATAATTTTGCCTCTTTATAGGTCCCTGGCTTTTTCAATTCTATGGGAGTTTTTTCTCACTCCTACCGTGTGAGTTTTTTTGTTTGTTTGTTTTTTACAGGTGCAACTTTATTTTTACAGGTGTGACTCTTTTTATCACTATTTGTCCTCAATATGAGAAAGCTTAACTTATTTTATTTCCCACCCATTCTAATTATTGTTGAACATCTTTTGTTTCTTTATTATTGTTCATTTGCTATGTTCACATTGTACACTGATTTGTACATAGGACCCAGTACTGTTTATGGGTGTTTCTTAAGATTCATCACAATAATTCAGTGACTAGAAAAGGTAATGAGTATCATTGCTTCTAAATAAAGATTAGTTGTTTTACATGTTAATCAGCCCATTTTGGGTCCCATTTCTTTATAGAGAAATGTTGGGGACATGCTTGCTTAATTTTGAAACTCCTTTTCTCTTTATGGCACAGATCCAGTCTTAAAAAAGGTTGTTCACAACATTGTAGCCTTAAAAAATTTGTCACGCCTAGGGGCACATTTACTAACCCACGAACGGGCCGAATGCGTCCGATTGCGTTTTTTTCGTAATGATCGGTAATTTTGCGATTTTTTCGGCGTCTTTATGATTTTTGCGTAAAAACGCGAGTTTTTCGGCGTCTTTACGAAAGTTGCGAAAAGTCGCGATTTTTTCGTAGCGTTAAAACTTGCGCGAAGCGTCGCGCCTTTTAAGTTTTAACGCTATGAAAAAGGCGCGACTTTGCGCGCAAGTGTTAACGCTACGAAAAAATCGCGACTTTGCGCAACTTTCGTAAAGACGGCGAAAAACTCGCGTTTTTACGCAAAAATCGTAAAGACGCCGAAAAAATCGCAAAAAATACGAAAAAGTCGCAAAATGTTCGTTTCCAATCGGAATTTTTCCAATTCGGATTCGAAATCGTGTCTTAGTAAATCAGCCCCCTAGTGTTTTCTTTAGCAACATCTTTCCCAGAAGACTGGTGAACAAAAAAACATTAAAGTGCTGGTAGCCATTTAAAGTACAGTATATGGAAAGCATGTTGCCTAATGTATTTTATGAACCACGAGTATGCTTGGAAAATAAATATATCTATGTTGACTCAGGGTTCCTCCTGCTCCGTGCTACAGGCAATGTATGCCAACTGGGTTTATACACAGTTTTAGACACTGTGATCAAAATCATGCCTGCTCATAGACAATAGGTTTGCCATACAAGAAATAAGTAATTTCAGACAAATTGGATGATTTAGCTCTAATTAGTCATTTTATACCAATAATGAGTCGGTTCAGATTACTGAACTAGCTTGTTGGTGTTTCAGATTCTGGTAAAATTAGACCAACTAAACTAAACCAACTAAAATAGAAGGTTAGACTGTCATTGGTTGATTGGACTATTGTAGGACTTAGTTTGCGCAGTGTTCCTTCTGTTTTGTCCACTTAAATACTGCAAAATAATAAAAACTATGGAATTTAAAGTGACCGTACACAGGCAGACTTCAGCTACTAATTTAGCCCCTTCAGTCCGAGTGGGCGGTTTATCTTGCCGTGTATGGGGCACTCGGATGGCCCCATCTGATATCTGGCTGAAAACTGGGCAGCTTTCAAAAGAATCCTGTCGGGCAAGAAGCACATTGTCTTGTTGATGCGGACCTAGCCCAATGGCCTATATGACTGTCAAGGTAGGCATATTGGGGAAAGATCCGCTCGTTTGGTGACCTATTAATGAATGGCCAACTTAAGTAAAAAAAAAAAATCTCCAAAGAACTTAATTTGCTTGCATGTTAGCATCTATTTAGGGCTATATAGCACAACAGTCATTATCTGCACATTAGCAACAGCTAAGGGGCTGGGGATCTTTATCTCAATAAAGGCTATGAATCCTTTCCAATACATTGAATAAAACAAGCCTTTTTTGTCCTGCAGTTCTAGAGAGTTAATTCCATTACTGGGGCTTAGCTCCATGGGAGATTTTGTAGGATGGCGTCGGATTAACAAAACTAATTTCACAAGTTGGATGTATTTACATGGGTTAAAATATAAAGTAGTAGTAGTAAAGTACATGAAAGGATTGCCATCCGTTTTTTTTTTTATCTCCATACCTTAAATCTCTAAAAATCATTTAAACGTTTAATAAACTCAGTAGGATTGCTTCACCTCCAATAAGGAATTATGATTTTTATGAGGATCAAGTACAAGGTACTGTTTTATTATTACAGAGAAAAAGAGTATAATCAGTTTTAACTTTTTTATTAAAATGGAGTCTATGGGAGATGGCCATCCTGTAATTCATTTCTGGATAATGGGTTTACAAATAACGGATCCCATTTGCACAGAGATGAAATTTTGTATTTAAAACCAACTATAAATGGGTCTCTTTTCTAATCTATATGCCCTTTAAACCCTTTTGACAACACATTAGGTGTAATAATTGAAATCAATAGAGCTCTTAGCAACACTGCCACTAGCTATACAGGTACAAAGTATCACTGGGAAACAAGTGTTAATGAGTAACTGAGGGTCTTAATGGTAGGTATTTTATGTGATGTTCATCGCTTGTTGGTTTTCAAGGTGTATGACCTACATTCAAAGGAGTCCACTGGCTACCAGAAAGCAGGAGTGTGAAAAAAAAGGATAACACTATAAAGAGCCTTTATTTCTTCGTGGGCATGTTATACACCAAGGACAGAATGCAATATTTTGGATGCACCCTAAGGGGTATATTTATCATGCTGTGTAAAATGTGCAGTGAAGCATTACCGGTGATGTTGCCCAGGGCAACCAATCAACAATTAGATTTCAACAGTTAGAAAATCAAAGCAAAGCATCTGATTGGCTGCTATAAGCAACATCACCGGTGATGTTTTACTCTACTTTTTACATAGCATGATAAATATTTGTATAAGTGTACCAGACAAAGGGTGCTTTTCACTTGAATTGTCACAGTCTGCAATTTTACATTCTGTTGCTCTCATGTCCATGAGAAAATAAGATTGTAAGCACTTGCAAGCAGGTCACTCATTACACTTAGGGGTATATTTATCATGCTGTAAAAAGTAGAGTAAATCATTACCAGTGATGTTGCCCTGAGCAACCAATCAGCAATTAGATTTCAACAGTTAGAAAACCAAAGCAAAGCATCTGATTGGCTGCTATTGGTAACATCACTGGTAATTCTTCACTCCACTTTTAACACAGTATGATAAATATACCCCTTACTGTATTGGTTTGTCTGTGTAAGCGGCCATACACAGGCAGATTTAAAGGACATGTAAAGCCTACATTTGCCTACAATGTATATCATTTGGGCACGGAGGGGATATATGTAGTACATTATTTGTACTACATATATCCCCTCCGCTTGCCAGCACCATCACATTATCCTAAAGCAAATAGCAGATTTCACCCGGTGGCCATTTTTCCTCTGATACATAATCAGTTACATTTAAATCTGCAAACAGAATGCAGACCCTTATTCAGCATACATTTCATCAAGAATACAGGCTCACACAGGCAGAACTGTCTTTGATAAAAGTTCTGCTTTGTTTGAGCTGAGCTCAGGAGAGAAAGTTAGGAGAAAAAAATTGAAGCAGACAGCTAGAGCTGAGTTTCTATGGGAACCAGCAATGCCATCTCTTTACTGGCTCTTAGACTGGGGGGCGTGTTTAGTAATCTGAGCTTAGAACAACTGAGCATGTCTGGCAAGCCAGAAACAAAGCAAATTCCTGAGGGAAGGGGGAGAGGGTTACACGAGGAGAAGGAAATCTAAGTGATTAAGGGGATGTTGCAGCCTTACTATTAACCTCTGGACAACCAGTGTGGCAGGTATTGAAAGATTTTTTGTGTGTGGGGTTTACATGTCCTTTAAGATGCAGATTCATGGCCTTCAGACTGATGTGGTAGCTTATCTGCATGTGTACGTGGCCCTCCATTGGGCCCACTCAACTGAAAAATCGGGCACATGTCAATCTATCAGGTGTGAATTTCTTGTTGGATTGAGGACTGCATTGACTCATTGATTCGGTTCTTGCCCTGATGGCCTGTATCCCCGTTGTTGTAATCCAGTCCCTAGGGGCCTTAAGTGGGCATATTGAGGAAAGATCGCCAAACAAACTTATAATATATAACCTGCTTAAGTCAATTTACAGGACTGCAGATTATGCTGTCACTTTATAAATGGCAATGGTAATAGCTTTTTATGTAAGTGGTCCCCTATTTTTTATTGTAGTGTGGGACCTAAGCATGCACCTTAAATTCAGTTTTTTTTTTTTTTGCTGGATCTTCATTATTTCAGTATTTATCTGAAGCACTCAGATGAACATCGCTACCAATATGCATCATGCCCTTGCATCCTAGTAGTTCCTGGATACCTTATGTATTACAGTCCGTTCTCTGGTTATTAGGCCAACTTTTTTTTACCTGCTTTGTGAAACCCTTAATGCCTTAATATAGTAGGTACTCTTAGATATATGCTCAGTATGTGACAAAATTTATGCCCTGTTATGAATCACCTAAGCATATCATATTGAAGGGCTGCCACTTTTGAGCATTACTTATCACCAGTTGGCCAAGTATCATATTTTCTTTATAAACAATAAAAACAAGTGGTATAAAACACACTGATTGTGTAAGAACGTGCTTATCTTCGGTTATCTCATAACTTACTATAGCAAAAAGTGCTATTGGGGAACTTAGAGCAATGCTAGATAAATAAGATTTAAAGTGAATGTTTTAAGATGAATATTTGTCTTTGTAAAGGTCTAATTTCATGTCATTATATTACTGAATAACCCCTTTCTGTTTCAGAGCAAATACTTTTCTTGAAAAACCTAATTAGTGTATAATTAGACTCTAACAATGACAGTCACTGGAGGGCAAATAGTAAGTCATGTAGATATCATATGATGACGCTACTCTGTGTGTATAATTGACTCTGTTTAATGAGAAAGCTCACCTTTGTTGATGATATTGTGGCCGTATTTCCTATATTATAAAGGCTACTGTGTATGTTAAATAAAAAGGAGAATAGATATCAAATTCTGAGAATATCCAAGTAATGCATAGTGAAAATGCAGAAGTATGTGCCTCCTGCATCTTTCTGTAGTGTGGCAAAATAACTTTTTATTCAGACCTATGGAAACTGTGTAAAGCAATGGTCCACTCAACAGGGGGATGATTATTTCTCAATGTTTCCCTAGATTATTATGTTTGATTTGTAGCTTCGAAAACAAATAGTAACAAATAATCCATTATCTGTCTCCATCATTGCCAAACAACATCTCCGTTCATAAAGTTATGCAACTTCAGACCACAAGAGCCTTAGGGGCAATTAGCTTTACCTCTCTTAAAGGATAACTAAAATTTCTAGAATAATATTATTAGAAATGCAGTATTTTGTACACTGAACTTGCTTTACCATCCTATTACAAGAATTAACCATGCCCTCAAGTATGCCGACAGCAGGTCTTCTTATCATCTGACCCTGTTCGGCCATCTTTTGAGACTGAGTGACGCTGTACATCAGTGATCCCCAACCAGTTGCTCGTGAGCAACATGTTGCTCCCCAACCCCTTGGATGTTGCTCCCAGTGGCCTCAAAGTAGGTGCTCATTTTTGAATTTCTGATAAGGAGGCAGTTTTTGGTTGCATAAAAACCAAGTATAATGCCAAACAGAGCCTTCTGTAGGCTGCCAGTCCACATAGGGGCTATTAAGTAGTCAATTATAGCTCTTACTATCACCTCCAGGAGCCTATTTCATGCTTGTGTTGCTCCCCAACGTTTTTTCCACTTAAATAAGGCTCATGGGTATAAAAGGTTGGGGATCCCTGCTGTACATGCTTAGTGTGCTCTGGACTGTTGGGAAGCCATATTTAGGGTTAATTGGAAACCAGCAAACATTAGCAGAAGATATGGTTAAATGTGCCAAAGAAGCTGATGTTACAGGGCTGATTATTAATCAATTCTGAATTCTAATATCTATGCTGGAGACCTACTGGGGGCATCACCAACTGCCAAAGGGCTGTAGCGGCCTTGGGATAGCAGCACAGAAGCATAAAACATAAAGTGTAGCATTTTTAACCTAATTATTTTTCAGCTCGAGTTCTCCTTTGAGACCGAAAAAAGCTAATAGCTTCATTTTTAATCAAGCAGGGAGATTCTTTAAAACCTGACTTGTTAAATGCCTTAAGGTCTTTAGTTAGATGTCCTTTTAAAGGTAATAAGGTATTTATGCAGTTTTACCATTCACATATTTTAATACCCAATATCTGTTTTATAAAGCCAATAAAAGCTTGTTCCCATAAGGACCTGTAGTTTATGAGATGCATTACTTATTCATGTCTGTCTGACTTGAGGGAAATGAATATATTTCTGTGTGCAAATATAGATTCCTATTTCTTTCTGTCATCTAAATCAAACAACAGATGCAGCCTGCTTTTATCTACAGGGATGGTTCTGTTCTAGAAATATACACAATAACGCAATCTTGTCACATGGCTTTCTGTTTAGAGAAGTCATCATTCACATGTTACAACAGTTCTACACATTTTTGGTATATCTCAGAAAGACATGCTAAATTGCATTGAAAATGTGTGAAACGTAAAGAAATATCTGCTGAAATGTCTGATACCCATTGGGGCATATTTACCAAAAGGTAAAAGAGACCTATCTATAAGTCACTCTGTATTCACTTATAAAGGATTTGTAGGAGTTTATTTATCAAAGACTGAAAACAAGAGTTCACTCTTTGATGCTTCTACAAAGCCCACATGAATGAATAAAGAACAGTGACATTTTCAATCTGGAGAACTGCGGTGAGCTCTGTTTTATCTCTTACACCTTTATTTTTCGATTCCAAAGTAAAAAGTAGTGGCTTCCATCCCCTCCCTGTCACGCTGACAGTCTCCTTTAGTGCTGTGATAAAATGTGTAAGGTGACAAGTCTCCTTTTGAAGCCATTTACCTTAAAAAACTTGTAAAAAGTTGTTGTTTCAAAGGAATCCTCTAAGCAAATATGTTGAATTGGGGTGATGTGTAAGTAAAAATATATGGGATTGGTAAGACAACAAAAACACATTAATATATTAATAACAAGTATAAAATTGGAGCAGGCCCAGAGCACTTAAAATCCCTGGACTGTAGCTATTGGGATGCTGGGTGATTTTTCAAGCAGAAAAGCCTTCAGTTCTTTGAGTGCTAATGAAGGCTGAAATCTATTTCACATTTGAGACCTCCTTTAAAGGTTCAGTGACAGTAATATCTGGTGATTAAGGAGGCCTTGAAAAGCATTTTACTTTGTATGGGACATTTTTAGGTTACAAATTTTTTAATTGCATGAACTTCTTGGCTTCTTTGAAATGTAGTTGGTTGAAATGTAGTTGTTTGCCTCCTGTTGCTCATTAGACTCTTGCTTATCAGACCTCTTTTATAGAGCTGTCAGTAGCTGCCTTTGCAATTGTGACTGAGTTAATCTAAACGCTGTATTCCATTTTTCCATTGTTATTACTATTTTATTATTTTGCCCTTCAGATCTGTATTGAGGCATATTTTCTAAAAAATCTGGCTCATTTCCATACCTCCCAACATTTTGAAAATGGAAAGAGTACCAAAAATAAATTATTTGCCCCGCCAATTTTTTTTACGACCACACCCCCTAAATACCACTCCCATTTGACTAAATTGACTAAAGTTTGAACACATTTCTGGGGTTTTTGGGGCCCTGTTTTATGTGTTATTACAGTTTTGCTGAAAAGGTGAAATTGCCCTTTAAACTGCAAGTCTCAGTTCCCCTAAAGGTGGCCATACACCTGTCGCCAAGCGAGCGAATCTTCCCCCGATATCCCCACCTACGGGTGGGCGATATCGGGGAGCATTTAGGTAAAAAAAATAATAATCCGATAGTTTGGCCCTGGGGGGCGGCAATGGGGCAGTCGGATCGGGGACCGCATCAACGAGCCGATGCGGTCCCCGATCCGACCGGATTTTCTAACCTGGCCGATGGATCTGCCCAATTTCAGGCCAGATATCGGTCGGCCAGGCCGCTCTGCTCTCCCCATACACGGGCCGATTAGCTGCCGAATCGGTCCAAGGGACCGATATCGGCAGCTATAGTCGGCCCGTATATGGGGAATTAAGAGACCTGTTTAGCTTATTAGTTACAATTGTATATTTTTACCTTGCGTATATCGGCTACATGTGCCTGCACCCGAGCGTATTCCATTCATTTGGGTGCAGGCACAAGTAGGAGGCGTAGGGCTGAATTTTCGGCAAGCGTTTATCCGCTTGCCGAAAATTTCAGCCCTACGCCTCGTGTGGCATTAGCCTAAGTGCAGGTGACACTCATTAAGATTTCTGGGCTCTCTGCCAAAAGCTACTTTTAATTAAATTTGTATATTTTTTAGCTTCAGTGCAGGAGATCAAAGGGAAATGAGGGACTTTTCAGTAAGAATCCGGGACTGCGGGTTGAGCTGTCAAAAGAGGGACTTCGAAAATCGGGACAGTTGGGGGTTATGCATTTGGTTCAAGGCATGTGGCACAGTGAGGCACTCTGCAAGTTTTTGTATATATTTTTAGTACAAGAAAAGATTCCTTCTATTTTAGATTTTGTCAGCACTTTATCTCTTCTTTAAATTGTTTACTTATCAGAAGGAACAACCACACAGCTGCCATAAATGCCAGTTACATATACACGCTGTGAGAACCTACACATGAGCTGCCAGGGAACCACAATATAAACTTAGTTCACAATGACCAGTACATAACCTCAAATATAAAAAAAAGCAAAAAAAAAAAACAAGCATACAAAATTACTGAGAGAATGAATTTCCTGGTACAATTGGGCCTATCCTGGTGCAAAAGTGAAATTCTCTTTAAGGTAGCAGAGTATTAGTTATTTATGCCAGAGCTGACATTCTACGCTGTTAACAATAACACTGACACCATGACGAACCAAGGTAATGAGATGGTTATAGAGATGGTTATATCTTGTTTCAATAGATAGTTACAGCTTTGATGCTGGATTGGCTACCAAGGTGAATAAATAGGCACAGTGAGAAGATAAAATGTCAGGCAAGATCAGGGGAGACACATGTGGAGCAGATCTGAAGATAATGTAGAAATAAGATGAAACTGTAACAAACTTCTTTGATTTGAACCAGAAACCTGCACAGCAGGTATGCTATAGCAGAGATGCTTAACTGTATGCTTCTTGTTTCCAATGACCTTTGCTTTCTCTTTCATTTTGTTTTTAATGATCTTCAGTTTCTGTAACCAAAATGATAAATAATAATGAAAGTCAATAAATAACCTTCATATTTGTATTGGCATATTTGAAGCTGTACATTTCAAATGCCCTTAAAAATTGCTCAAGAAATTCAGTAATGTTTATTTCATTGGTGTCAGCTTATTTTCCCACTCAGTGAACCCAACCTTGTGTATTGCATGGGCATTGATTCACAGAGCTGTAATAGGAAAGTATAGATTACAGAGGAAAACTGAGTTCAGTACTAACACATATTTTAATATACAACAGAACCCCCATTTTACGTTTTTCAGGGGACTGAACAAAATGGTGTCAAATCCATTTAAAGGAACAGTAACACCAAAAAATGAAAGTGTATAAAAGTAACTAAAATATAATGTGCTGCTGCCCTGCACTGGTAAAAGTTGTGTGTTTACTTCAGAAAGTCTACTATAATTTATATAAATAAGCTGCTATGTAGCCATGGAGGCAGCCATTCAAAGGAGAAAAGGCACAGGCACACAGCAGATAACAGATAAAACACTATTGTATTCTACAGAACTTATCTGTTATCTGCTATGTAACCTGTGCCTTTTCTCCTTTTTTCCAGCTTGAATGGCTGCCCCAATGGCTACACAGCAGCTTATTATATAAATTATAGTAGTGTTACTGTAGCAAACACACCGGTTTTACCAGTGCAGGGCAACAGTGCATTATATTTTTATTGCTTTAAAGCTCTTTCATTGTTTAGTGTTACTGTTCCTTTAACATCAGGAGATTTAAAATTGAGGTTTCACTATAATATATAAGTAAACTAAAAACCTGCATTTGCTATTGAATTGTATAGAGGGATTGCATAGGCAGATAAATTAATCTTGTCATTGGGGTGTTCATATTACTTGCATACAAAGCGTGAATAGTAATACAGCTCACTGCACCTGAAGCAAAGCCTCTCCTATCTAAGGGTGCAACTAATATGGAAGTTTGGTGTGGCAACTTCAATATAATCCTTATTTCCCATGTATTTTTATGGATGAATATGGATAATATATTAGCCTTCCCTCCACTCTTGTGCACTATTGCACTTGTATCCAAATGCTCTTGCAAACTAGCAGGATTTATTGTACAGTTATAGAGCTACAAATCTACCTGTAGATTGTAAGCTCTTGCGAGCAGGGCCCTCTGATCCTATTGTTACTCTGTATACCCTTGTTTGTAAAACTTTTTAACATCCCTGTTTGTTTAAATTTATTGTGAAGTGGTGTGATGATCACTAGAATGTTATTTGTATAAAGAATCCCTGTTCTGAATATTTTTAAATCCTTTTAAAAAGTAGTTCTTTAAAAACATGAGAGCTCATTTATGAATGGAGACACAAGCGTAGTCACACTGAAGTGGAAGTTAATTTTGTGCCTATGTTATGCCATTAAGTACATACATGCTTCTTGCACTACAGTTGTGCCAAGCACCATTGCATCAATCCTGCCTCTTCTGCTGAATCGTGTGTTAGTACACCTATTGACTGTGGAACCCTGGAGCTATCAATGCTCTGAAAGTGAAGGTAATTTCAGAGTTACCACAGCAGGTTACAGTAATATGTGCAGCAGAGTTGCACTAAAAGCATCTCACAGCAATGTCATTTGTGTGCCAGAAGTGACACAATGTTAGTCACAATATGCATCCGATTTGCTATCTCACGCATGTACAATTTTATTCTCTATATCCAGCTGATATATCCAGCGCATAGCCACATGTGACCACAATTACGTTAGAGTCGTGGGAAAAAAAATCTGTATTGTGGGTAAAAAACATAGCAATTTGAATCGGAAACTGAACTTGAGTACAAAAAAGGCCCTATGTCTCACTATCCTTCATTTTCTCCTTTCTTAAAAGCACATTATTGGCATGTTGTATGTAGTAGGTCAAAGCAGCTGGTATCTGGTGGCACCGTTGCCTACTATAGAACTGGTAAATAAAACAGATTTATTTATACATATATAACATATGTTTAAGTGACAGTCATGCATGTAATCATTGGAGATCCCCATTACCTGCAATGAAAGCAGTCTGCAGCAGTTCCAACAGTTTGACAGTTTGAAGAGAACTGGCAGCTACACTCTTAAAGATGGAACAGAGAACAATATTAAATTGGCACAATGTTTTGAGGCACCCCTCTTTGTCCCAAAGTGTTTTGCATCTTTTACATCTTTTGCTTTGACTAAACACACAGGGGCCAGGCCCCACAATCACCACATTGTGCCAGTTAATTTTATTCTCTGATGCCTGGAAAGTGGAGGGTTCCGTTCTCTCACTATACACTGAGCGCTGGGAGGACACAAGACAGAAGGACAGGGTGTGCTGGTGAGTTTTATGACAATAGTAACTAAGATGGAGAGAAATAAAGGCCCACAGAGTTTGAAAGTACATAATGTCTGTTTATACTGCTTTGGATAGAGATAAAACCCAATGAGGCAATAGTAAACACAATAAAACCTCAATTTTACATACTCTCATTTTAAGTTTTCCCTTATTTAACACTGTATTTTTGTGGCCCACCAATATATAATTCATTTCCCTGATTTTTCTTGTCCCCTGAAAAATGTAAAATGAGGGTTCTACTATAATACTAATTGTTCCAAAATCGATCCATAAAAGAGAAGTAAAGGCATTTTGCATTTTACTGCCACTAGATTAGCCACATTAATGCAAGTTAGAACGCTATGTTTATTCTTCAGAAAGTAAACAGCTCCCTCCATTTGTTAAAGATAGCAGCTTTCATTTTAGCTTGGTCTCAGTAGCTTCTGTTCTGCAGCTCTAGCTGCTGGTAGCTCAGATTACACAGAGTTGGGAGGGGTAGCAAATTCTGATGAGAGGGGGAACAAATTCGGAGAAGATCCTGTGTTTCTTTTGATAGAGGACTCACTTATAGAGGACTTACTTAGTTTTTACCTTTCCTTCTCCTATAAGTCTTTCCACCAAGGTGCAGGTTCAGAATTACTTTATTATAGGAAAACTAATAAGTGGACGGTTACTTCTAACAAAACATTATGTGGTCCTGTAAGAATAGCACTGCTAGGACTAGTCCTAGAACTTTATTTATACCAGATATCTTACTCAGATGGAGCCTGTAAATGTATTTAGGAATATATAAGAGTATTTAGATGTTTCATCAGATGGCAGTAATATGTTTTGTTAGTCCTTCATAGCTATTCCTATTACTTACTGTATTGCATTTTCCCATTATTTAGGCATGCCGCGATTTTTTGGATCTAGCTGAAACCCATAGTCGTAAATGGCATCGTGCTTTACAGTATGAGCGTGAACAGAGAGTACGCTTGGAAGAGACTATTGAGCAGCTAGCAAAGCAACATAATAGTTTGGAACGGGCCTGCCGGGGAGCCCCGGGTCTCACCTCCAACACAACTGGAGTTCTAAACACTCCAAAAGGTAAGTTTCTGGTACATGAATTGTATTGTTTGGGTGCAGTTTTACATTCCCTATCTTTCCAATCTTAAATGTGCAAGTAATGAAGTAGCAGCTGGACTGCCTGTGCTGTCAAGAGACAACCAGAATAAATGACAAATGGCCAAGGACACTCAATAAAATAAAACTTGCAGTCTTAATTGAATTTACATTGGTAATTGTTCATATCATTGAAGTTTATTTTGGTAGTAGATTTAGTTATATAATTAGTGTTACACTGGGTTGTTGCATTGTCATTTCTACCAGCTCCAGTGCTACAGGGCACCTTTATACACCTGTGGTGAAAGGCGATATGAGAGCCACCCCTGTGCAAATACTGTTCTTCCTTAGACCATCATATACTGTTATAAAAATTGAACTTACACGGCTGTGTGCATGAAACTAATTTGCACATATTACATGATATATGTTTGAGTGTATGGCGTAATTTGGCCTTTAATTTAATCTGTACCCTAGAAATGTGTCCTGTGTGAAATAAGTAATGACCTTGAGGCTAACCACCTACAGTGAGGCGCTCTTGGGGAAGCGTCAATAACTTGATACAGAGTGAACAATCAATGAGGTCAGGAGCAGATCTGCTCCGCATGGCAGGACTGCAGGTGACGTGACAAGAATTAAACAAAAAAATCAATCTTGTTGGATAAAGTCAATTAGATATTAATTTCTGACTGACAGGGAAGGGGGTAAACATGAATTTGTAAATGCACATATATACAGTATGTTATATAAATGGTGTTGATGGTGATCCCATTTTGTATAAAAAAAAATGACAGGACCCATTATTCACCCCCTCCCCCCACCTTGCCATCATCTATTCTATGTGATAGAGGGAATGAAATAAAACTGAATAGGGTATATATTGCTGCCTTGCTGCTAAGGGTTTCTTTTCATTTTATACCAGGTTAACTCAACATTTTTGCTGCTCACATAAAGAGATATTCATTTCCTTTGTGTGAAACATAACTAGAGTTTCCTCTGGCCACCTGTGTTTATACCCTGTGAGTTTCCCAACGCTAAGGGAAGACATGAAGCCCCAGCCATTCAGACCTGCTTAAATGCCTCTCTATATTTGCATGTACACTATGTGCAGAAATAGCTTGTGATATTATTTTTAAACGCTGAAAGCAAGGCTAAAATTGTGCTTACCCACGTTCCTCATCCTTAATCTCTTTGCAAAGTCCTGTTTGCTCCGAGGCTGTAATTGAATTCTCTGATTCTGTATCTTTCCTTGGAGATTTTGTTCTACCCTTGGTGCCTTTTCTTTCTGGCACTTGGCCATTTTGTACAGTGAAGCAGATCTTGGGGCTTAAAGCCGATTATGGGTGAGTTACACAATACCCTGATCCCATATATCTTTCTTTATTGTAATACCAAGCCACAGTACAGTACATTATTTCTCTTACTTTGGACTGAGTAAATAGATAGGAATTAGCTAAGTAAATAGCTAGAATTCTAGAATACTAGAAGCCATATGTGTTAGACATGGTACTAGCCATTAGAGATCCCTAGTAGCTTTGCAAGCAGAAATGTTTTCCTTTAAGGGCTGTCCATTGCAGCCCTTACAGCATGAATTTATGCCTTTTTTATTTTTCCATCTTGACCCTCCATCTTGACCCTCCTTGCTCTCTTTTATGTGGCATGCTTTATTGATTTACTTGCTCCAGGGTTAGAATGACGCACTCTGTTGTATGCAATGGATTATAAGCTGTAACCTTGACTATTTCTCAGAGCTCAGCTAACCTTACTGTATCCATGGTAACAATGTTTTCTTTGCAAGCTAAACCATTTCCTCCAGTGTTGCTCCTTTAAGCCTTTCTTTTTATGTATTTCTGTTTGTTTATTGATGTATTTCTTTTTATGTATTTTCCAGTATTTATGTATTTGTTTATTTTTGTTTGAATGAGTGGTGATTGTTTTAAAGTTTGAACAAATGTTCTCAATATGTAATAAAAGCACTAAGATTGCCCAGAAGCAGTAACCCATAGCAACCAATAAAATGTACCACAAATGAAGGCAAGGGTTCCATACTGAATCAGTCCTTAAGATGAAGCAACCTGTTTCATTTTCAAAACACATGTGGAAATAATTGGCATTCATACAAGATATTGAGGTACTTACATTTGCAACATTTTGGAACCCATAACATTCCAGATTACAGATTGTGTAATGTTGAAATTTCCACATTCTGTTGTGGAAAATGATTGTTAGGACACACCCACCATTCTTCCCTCATTTGCATCACATACACAAGGATCAATGGCGGTGGTTTTTGAACTTTTTTGCCAGACATTTGGTAGGGTACCTCTAAAACATAATGATATTATAGATATATGAAACCATGTTGTATAATTTATTCTACTATATTTAGGGGCAGATTTATCAACATTCTGATTTTAGTGGTTTTACCCCCATATCTAATAAAAGGCACTACATTTGCCCAGAAGCAGTAACCCATAGCAACCATTAAGATGTTTTATTTTAAACAGGTGACTAGTAAATTCTACCTGCTGGTTGGTTGCTATGGGTTACTGCTCCTGAGCAAATTTAGTGCCTTTTATTACATAAACCCCTTAGAGTTTTTTGAAACCACAAATAAACGCATTTCCATGCAAAGCACAAATATCTATTCATTTATTAAAAAATCTGAATTGAAAAAGCATGAATGAAATTATAATGTAGAATGAAAACAAAAATAACACGAAAAAAACACACATTTTTTGTTGTGGTGAGGACTTTTGTATGTGACCAGGTGTTCCAATTTTTAATTGGTTTGTTTTTGTTTAATGAGTCCATAATGGGGTATTTTCTTTCTTTCTTGTTGCTTGCCCGTTGCTTATAAATTGATTTGTGGTCTACTGTTTTAACCACTAGATTCCTGTAATAACCTCAGAAAAGGAATTATACTGTTATTCATCAATCATTGATTTAATTGCTCTGCTTTGCTTATAGGGAATGTCCCAGCTATAAAAGGGGAAGCCAGTGATGAAGATGAGGAGACAGAGTACTTTGATGCCATGGAGGACGCACCAGCTTTTATCACAGTAACAGCTGACCCTAAACAGCACAGGTACTGGGAAGACACTACATATTTTAACTCTGATAATAATAAATATAAATAATAAACTAAGCTTACCCTGTACCTTTGTGACATTCTATTACATTACTGAAACCTGTAGCCCTCCTGTATATGATAGGATCATCAAGAACAAATATATATGTGAGGCAAAGAATATAAAATATCAAACGGTCTATGATATCTGATATGTCTTTATAGTATTACTTCATTACTATTATTTATGTGTAACCCCTTATTGGCTATAACCAAGCCAACAGCACAGCTAATGTAGGTTTAGAGAATGGGGTACACGCAACTCAATCCTTCAGGATGGGCCTATGCTAAGTGGAAGTGACCAACCGGAACTATGGTGTAGTGCAACTACCACCCACTGTAGCTGTGTGCAGTGCAGAGTAACAAATGGGTGCCAGTTGAACAATAGAATTGGTTTATTGTCAGAGACGATCAATATGCAGGGTTATTGCAATATACTCACACAGAGGAGATATCAGGTAATTGCCCACCCTCGGCTGAGGTATACCCCACCTCAGCCGAGGGTGGGGAGGGTAAGGACCACCAACCAGCACGGCCTCCCTGTGGAGAGTAGCCTGGCCAAGTATCTGTATACTCAGGGTGTCCCTTAGCAGCCTGGATCCCTCACAGCCAACTATGGATCAGGGATAGAAACTGTCCTGATACCTGTGTCTTAACCGTGTCCTGCTCTAAGGCAACAATGCCTGTAGGGAAGAGTACTTCCAGCTAATCTCTCCTGGTTGGAGCCAAAACTGCTCTTTCTAACTAATCTCACTATCTCACTTTCCTAGAAAATGCTCTTATAAATTATCCTGACACTTACTATTCCTCATTCACGGGGTCCCTGTTCCCCGACTTCACTAGAGTTAGATGCAGCCTCTAGGGTACTCACTTTATTGGGGCCCTGTTGATCAGTGGAACTTTCACCTGGGTCAGCAGATGCAGCCGAAAAGGAAGACCCACCCCCCTGCTAAGCACTATATCAGAGTGCCAAAGGAGTGGTCTCCCTGTTAACCAATAAGACACATATGCAAAACTATAAACTGATACATGGGTCTTTGCCCAGCAACAGCACAGACTAAGGAAGTTGTAGGGTTTAAAGCCATAGGGACATGTTAACCCTATGGGTCCCTACATATGTAAACTTTATTCACTATTGTAACATTGACTGAGGAGTTGCTTTGTCATTAAAAAAGGTCTTTAATAGAAGTAGTGGAACTCATAGGTGCTTTCTAATACCCTAATTTACAGCATGACGGTACATTTGGTTTTTTATAGAATCCTTTATCCAGAAACCTCTCCATTTCAAGCAAATGATTTGTATTTATTTTTGTTAATGATTTCCATTTTCTCTGTAATAATAAAACATTACCTTGTACTTGATCCCAACGAAGATAACTTAGTAGCAGCTACTTGTTATGGCTACGAAACGCCATAAAATACCCTGCCATAGACAATACTGAGAATTGCCTCTGCTAAAACACACAGAGAGACAATTATCAGTAAATGATCAGCACTGTCTGTAGCCACGACAAGTATCTGCTACTAGTACTGTAGCCCTGTGTGTCTTCACCCCAAAAGGCAATTTTCTATTTAGGATTACCCAATGGTACATCTACATTCAAAAAATGTAAAGAGGGACAAAAAAGAAAGGCCGCACGTAGCACGGCAAACATTTTACTACGCCCATTTTTGCGACCACACCCCCTAAATGCCACTCCCATTTTACAAAATTTGGCAGGTTATTTAAAGTTTCAACACATTTCTGGGGGTTTTGGGGTCTTGTTTTATGTGTTATTACAGTTTTACTAAAAAAAGGTGAAATTGCCCTTTAAGCTGCAAATCTCAGTTCCCCTAAGAGACCTGTTTAGCTTATTAGTTACAAGTGTTGCCTGTTGAGTTTCTGGGCTCTCTGCCAAAAGCCTACTTATTTAAATAAGTTTCTGCAGAATCAGAAACATTTTTTCTCTTCTTGGCCCAAGTAGAGTGGGAGTTTCATTGTAGAAGCTTTCTGTGCCTGCGGCAGATGCCTTAGAGTTATAATGGTTTCCATCATGCTCGGGATGTGCTAGTAAGTTGAAGTCTGAAGACAGAAGAACCGCTTTTACTCAACCTATATGTGTGGCACATAGATGTCACTGCCTTTAATTTGCTTGTGTGTTATATTGGTACCGAAATGAAGCAGCCAATACCTTAAGGCGGTATAGGGTGCAAAGCTATCACTTGGCTGAGCCTCTTTCCTCCTATGACTGAGCCCACATCAATAATGTGTGCAGAGCTAATAAAATAGCTCACTATCAGACACAATTAGCATGCCTACATATGTCTCTGTAATCCCTTTCTGCCCCTTGACAGCTCACAGAACAGCAGTAAATGATGCACAACTAGCATTCTGAATAGACCATCTGGTATGCTGAAATTAAAATGGCAGTAGTGGAAGTTGAGCGCATAGGGATTCATTCTTGAAAGACCTTTATATTTTCAGATTTGCATGCAAAATTGTGCTTAGTATATGATAATGTGTATGCTTACATAAATCCATTGTATCTAGTTATAAAGCCTGGGAAATTGACCATGTTATCAAGAGAGTTGCATTCACTTTTTCTGACTGACCATACTCCCATTGCTGTCAGACCATGGGACTATGTGGGCAATAGGGGTGACATAGAAGGTTGCAGCCAGCCCGTCTGATACAATGGTGATCTGATACAATGGAAACTGAAGTTTTAGCTTGCCTTCAGAGGGAAGCACAGAGAATAGTGCTGGTATTGTTCCCTCCCGCCCTTGAGCTCTGTTTAATGTTTTCTACATGCCATCAACTTCAGTTACAAGAAAGAACACTTATTCCTGAACAGGAACCCACAAAGCTAAGAAAAGATTTGTTCTATTAATTCATTGCCCTTTAGAAAGCTATTGAGTTCTTGAGCTGTTACAACACAGCCTCCTGACTAACTAACATTCAGGAACCCACAAGGGAGAAGGCCAATAAACCTAAATGCTTGTGAATTATGGATATTCTCTATTGCCAATATATATTCTTTTCTACTGGCAGCTCAGACTTTGATTCTTATGCTGTCGTCAATTAAAGCTGCCTTGGAAAGTGTAGATCAATATGCAATATCTTGGCTTCTGTGATAAAGCTCTAGTCCTATGCAATATTTCAATAACCAACAGGCAAACACAAACATGATTTCTTAAAGGGGAACTCACCCAAACACAGCTTTTTTAAAAAGTAAACATAATTTCACGCAACTTTGCAATACACATTAATATGCCTTTTCATGATTTTTTATGTAATAATGGTTTGCAACAGTTACCTAAGCCTGCCCCCCTGTTCCCCTGTGGATCTGGCTGACTGCTTTGAGACTAAAATAAAATGTAACAGTAGTTGACTGTCCTCAGTCGGCCTTTAGCCTCCAAATCCCACAATTCCCTGCACACAAGATGTCAATACAGAAAGGAACTATGCAATGCAATGCATTGTGGGTTATGTAGTTCCTGCATGCTGTCTGTAAGCTGTAGAGAAGTTGTTAAAATTTGTAACATCAATGTTTTGGTTCCTCCTTCCCTGCCAGGATTCAAATGATACAGAAAAGAACTGTTTTGCAGCTGAATTTCAGCATATAAAATGGTATTTAATTATACTTTTTGAAGGAACAAATTACAGTGATGGGTATATTAGTGGTTTCTTTGTTGTGTAGGGCTTCTGAACAAATTATGGTTCGAAAGCCAGAGTTCCCCTTTAAATGCTTGTGCCTTTAAAAATAAGTATAACAGCATGTGTGATTCATTATCGAAAACTAAATTATTAGAATTTTTTGCACAGGTACAAATACTGCAGTTAATGGTATTATTTTTTTTATTCACCCACATTTACTATGTTTATTAATTGACCATGGTCAGTATGTGTTTGGGGATGGACAATATGCCATAAAAGGACTAAAAGGAGGGGGTAATAAGCCTGGTGGTATAAAACATGTATTAATAACAAACCTATTGTTGTATTACTGAGCTTGAGGCTGGGGACTCAACACTCAAAATGCTCTGTCCATTTAAAGGATTTCTATCACATTTTTTTATATATTAATGGTCTGCCTTTTCTGCGTCATGTTTGACCTAAATGTAAACCATTTCAGCGTTTATGTTTTACGTGTAGCCCATGGCACCACTATTGTTCTAAATACGTGTAGAAACAATGAGCTATTAGTTAAAACAGAGGCTATGACTTTCAAACCATAGATAAACTGTAATAATTTTTACATGAAGCATCTTGTAAAAAAGTAGACTCCTTGTTTTAAACAGCAAAAAACAAAACAATATAGATTTCCTCAAGAGTAGATATACCCCCTTTTAATAAATAGCTGCTTTGCTTCAAATTTGTTTGGGAATTAGAGATAAAAGGTTTAATATATGTCTTTTTGCATTTCAGAATTTCCTTTTATTCATCCAACTGCATCTATTACTTATTGTATTATCATTGTTAGATACATTTATTTGCAGGCTGTTATATTATCCTGGTTAACGAGGACTGAAATGCCGTATCTTATCTTGTGCATTTTCCATTAGTAATGCAATACTATATTTTCCAGACGATCTGGGAGCAACCTGAGCAGTGCTAGTGGAGGCCACCCAGATGACTGGCATCTAGAAGACAATGTGAGTATATTTGCAGTCTGTAAGTCAGCTGTTCCCAACATGCGGCGCTTCACATCTGTTTTTACATTTACGTGAACATAGAAATCAATATATTTTGGCTTGTAAGAAATACAATGGTGTCATCATAAAATGATTGAGATTCTTACTGTACATCTCTTTTTTTCTAAACTGCACTGTATTTGACATTATGACTATGTAACACTGACCATTTTGAGTTCCTGTTATTTTAATATAATCCCCTCTACTCACCAGGGCTCATTCCTATTAATACACCAGAATTGACAGCAAAATAATGAGCTATGGTAGGTAACCTTGGGTAGGTAGTGATGGTTTTAATCACTGTTATAAAAAGCAGCAATTAGAATACCCTATGGGAGATGGTTCTAATAAGTGAAGAGCACAACATGCTATAATTGTTTAAAAAGAATGACCGTGTGCCCCATCTATAATTCTATAATTAGGAGAAGTGTATGGGAAACTGTATTACATGCACAATATGTAGTGCTGTAGTACTGTCACCAGAATATTGTAATGAGATACATATAGTATTTTTCATGGAAGCACTCAGTTTGCTGCTTGTACACTTCATAAACTATTAATGATTTTTATCAGTTCAGGTTTAACTCTTGGGCACAATCAAAATACTCAACACTTCTGGAATTATCTTGCCTTTCAAGTGTGTAGCCTGCCTATGGTACACTGCACTGCATTGGTTGAGGACTGTGTATAAGTGCATAATCCTGTGCCTGATCCCGGAAGCATTGAATCCATAAACAAATATCACCGGTGCCCATAGCAACGGTTTGTTTGCCATTCAGTAAAATGAAATTAGTCGACGGTACTTTTAGGTATTTTGATGATCACATTTTACAGCGTGACACTGCCCGTAAATGTAGCCTGCGTTAAGATGATTTATTATCCCAAAGAGTTGGCTTCTCATAAGATATTACTATAAAATAGAGAAGAGAAAAGCAGAGAATTATTAGGGAATAACTGAGAAGGAAGATAAAGAGTTAAGGTTGCAGAGTGAAAGTGTGGGTGGAATAGAGAACAAATATGGAGACAGGACATTAGGGAGAAAAAGAGAAATGAATTTTGATGAGTAGGGAATAGTCAACAGACCATCTCTTTACTATTATAAATTTAGCATGAATTCCACAGTGCTTGTTTCATGCTCCATGTATAATTTCATGTCCCCAAAGACAATTAATATGTACTCTTAGCTGCTCTTTACAGCTGTTCGCAGCTGGGTACAGTGTATTACAGTATAAATTTAGCAGCTGACTTATTTCTGTGTTATAATAATTAGGACACATTAGAGAAAAACTCTACTAAGATGATCTCATAATGCAAGAGGCACAAAAATCACCCTTAGTGAGAGTCAAAATGATTTCATATATGTGTTCAGCAAGCAAGAAAGTATTTATGCATTTTGGGTCAGTGCCTTGCAGGGCTGCCAGGTCAAACATCCACATGTTCTGTGTGGCAAATAGAATCTCTTTAAGATGATCACGTAATGCTATATTATAATTATCCATTGCTTCTCATTTACAGGCATTTCATAGTTCCCCGGAAAGTAATCATGAATCTAAGCGCAAGGAACTTATACCTAAGAAAAGGAGAAGAACACGTATTCCTGACAAACCAAACTACAGCCTTAACCTCTGGAGTATAATGAAAAACTGTATTGGCAAAGAATTATCCAAAATCCCCATGCCTGTACGTGAGTTTCTGTGATGTGTTATTTTCAGAACGGGGGCACTACTGTGAAAATGTTAAGTGACCTCCTGTTAATGCAAGAGAAGGCTTCAAGAAAACATTCATTAAAGCAAAGCTTTTTATTGAAGACCTTAACACCTGTAAGAAAATGTCTTTAATGATAACCTTTTTTCTCTCTCTCCTTTGATTAAAGTTTCTTTTGAAGCCTTCTCTTGTACAGAAAAAAACCTGTTTTATTTATATATATCTATATAAAATATGAAGTAAGGAAGATGGTGATTTCATTTTTTTTCTTGAAAGAAGCCTAAAGGGCAAATACAGTATTCCTCTTTACTCAGTATCGTAAGTTGAAGAAAACACATTAGGGCTTATTTACATCCGAAGCGCAGCAAGCAACTTTCCCTGCAGTCGCACCTGAAACCATTTTCATTAAAAAGTGCTATTTGCTTCCATATTGTTGGGCTGGGTGCCAATCAGTCCTCCCTGCCTTTCGAATCGGGCACTGCTTCGCTTATTGATACAGGAGAACCCCTGGAGCTACCGCCACTTCCTGACCAGATGGTAGCCCAAGGGTGCCCCAGCCTTCTGCGTCAATAGCGAACACCAGAAATGAGGCCAGGCACACTTATAATATATTTGGCACCATTGCATCAAGCGCCCGCTTACATCCACAACTTCAAAACTGTTGGAAAAAATGGTGCATTGTAGGAAAAAACATGGAGATTGTGCAGGAAATTGCAATTTGTACACTGAATGTGTGAATAGGTGAATATACCCTATTGAATCTGCATAAAAAAGCAAAAAAGTGAGGGGCAATTAAATTAGAATAAGAAGAGGTTTGTGGCAAACTCAACAAAATAATCAACAAATATCATTAGTGTTTGTATCCTACCCACCAGATAGAGATGAAATGGGCTAGGGATATACTCGATATATATGCTACTCCCAGGGTTTCTCAACTGGTAAAGCAGCCAATGGGGTGGGTTCCAGGCTTCAAAGCAGGTCTTTCCTGCTAAAACTAACCTCTAATCCACAAGCTTTTATTTTCCCAATATACAAGAAACTGTGTCTATATGACCTCTTTTTTTTAAGTTCAGATTTAACCACAGGACTGTAAGTGAATTTGTACGATACACCACAGTGTTGTTTAAAGGGTCGTAGACTCCATGTCATTGCCTTTTAAATTAATGTTCTTGAAACATGTCATTATCCCCTTGCAGGTCTGTTTAGTTATATTCAGGTAAGGAATCATTTCGATTTATTTTAACTGTGGAGAACTTCATAAAGTATCTTGTGACCTAATGTTTCTGGCAAGGGCATCTGCGCTGGTGGTTTCCTAGGGACGTGTGACAGCTAAGCAGCAGGAGTGGAGTCTCTTTTCATCAAGGCAATTTATTGTATGGAGACCAAGCAATGTCGTTCCTGTGAACAGACTTCTACTGCAGATGAAACCTTTCATATAAAAATAGCAGTGTGAATTCAGCTTGAAGGGTGGCAGAAGTAATTAGCTCAGTGCATTGCATATTTTTAAATTCTATATGAAGTCAGATGGCTTAGTTAAAGGTATTTTAAATCATACTATAAACTGTCACTTCTAATTAGCATTTTACAATATAAAGACGCCAATTCTCTACATGATTATAGGTAAGATAAGTAGTAATTCAGGGCTTGTGACTGACTGGCTACAACTCATTAAGAGTAAAATCAAAACTTGTATTATGCCCCTTGAGACCTGCAGATGAACACTTGGGACCAGGGCCATATTTCTGTATATGGGCACCCGAGTGCTTGTGGTGGCAGCTTTAGGGGTGATAGAATAATTGCTTTTTTATTAAAATACTTATGGCTACATCCAAGCTGAAGGAAGGTGGGGTATCCCTCCTTTCTACAAATGGAGCATACCCTGACTATACTGCTCATGTGCCAACTGGCGAGGGGAGGGGGCTGGAGTCTAAGGCATCACTGGAGTGAAATACAGCTCTGGTTAGGACATGTATATTTGTCCCACATCACAATAATGTGTTCCACAGTACAGTTGACCAGCCAGAAATTGGCCAGATCTCGATCGGGCAGGTTTGATTTTTCCTTATGATCAGATTGGGCAGCAGATGTGGTCACCGATCCGATGGAAAAATCAAACCTAGACTGTGCCTATGCCCACTCTTTGGCCCTAGGGCCAAACGATCACTCAATTTGTCTCACTGTCAAAGGTGACACTGCCTTGCCTCATGGAAGGAACGTTCTAGTAAAGCTTACAACATAAGCAGAGAAATCAGTGTTACTCTGCCTTGTAATTGTAGAATTATTGGTAACATTAGAATAGACTTTCTATTAGCTGCTTGTCATGTATGCAGTTGTGCAAACCCACAACCAGGCTACAGAGTGTGATGCAACAAGTTGAAGTCAGCCTGATGTAGTAATAATTCTAAATTTTGCCATGGCGGGATGCTGCAATGTAATATGAGTCCTTAATTCCATACTTGATTACTTGTTATGTAGGACATTTGGTTCTCAAAAGGCATGCCTAGAACTATTCAGATCTAATAATGTGATACAGCAGGGACACTGTAGGTGGGTGTCCTGACACAAGCTGCACTAACTAGTGTTGTGGTGCTGTCCATTAATTCTCAGTATTATGCCCAGTACTGGCCATATATCAGCACCTCAGCATTCCCTCTGCAGTACTGTGTAGACACCTTATATCTTATTTGTATTATGCGGACTCCATTTATACCCCAGTAGCACATACAGACTATACAGACCTGCAGGACAGTTACTTTAGATTACGTATAATCCTATAATACAGTATAAAGAGCTGCTAAAGTGGTAACAGTGGGAAAACAAGTTTGGCAAGAAATATCTGCTGGTTTTTTTTAGCACCATCCCATATTTCTGACCAAGTTATGCCATAGCTACTAAACAGGATAATTCCCTAAAAGCTAAGCTTTGTTTTGATGTAGACCAAATCACCAGCTGGTGCAAGATTTATGCTATCACTAATGTCTTTTCAGAGCAGCTGTTTCTGTGCAGCTAATGCAAGTGATAATGTACTATATGAGATCAAATGCTTTGCAATGGCTGTGCAATACTGTACATTCATTGCTTTCAGTTCCTCTGACTTATATATAGAATAGGTGGGGTACCTCAGTATTAAAGTTTCCCAACCCTCAGACCACTGTGATTGGTGAAATGTAATAGGGCCTTTTTCCAAAGGTCCGGGTGCAAGTGCTAAAGTGCCAAGGAGTGTAAAATTGTGCATCTTGGCCCATATATGAAGCATGTGGACCTATACCACTTGCAGGAGAGAGCTACAGTATGTGCTACACAGCTTTAAAATATTGTGCAAAATGCAGAGTGCAGCTCACATGGTACAAGGAAACCATAATGTTAAACGCTGCTTTTGATGGCGCTATATAAATAATTCATGATGATGAGAATGAACCATAAGCGGAAATAAAGTGCATGGTTCCCTATGTCCCCTGATATTTTTCACCTTGCTGCGCAAAGTAAAAGTTTTTCAGATTTTCTTTTATGCTGTCAACCTCCAGACCCTCCTGTGTGCAATGTAGAAGAACCCAGGCAATGCTGCATACAGAGAAAGATCTTTTGTGCTCTATTCTTGTTCAGCATACAAATCACAGTGGAGAAAGTACCATGTGCTAAAAACAAGGGTGTATTGTGTCTGCATGAATTAATGCAGACTGCACTGAGCACCCTGAAAGTGCCATGAAGGTGGCAATAGTCCCAGGGTTCTCTGCGTCAACAGGCATTTGCAGGGGATTCTGAAAAGGAGCCAGGATGGACAAATTAGCGCTGTGATGCCTTTAGACCCTCTTTATATATTTAAATGCCCCTAAATGAGATATGGTGAATGGGTCCACTTGCCCTCCCCTGAGGTTGAGACCTCAGAAATTAGAGCTTCCTGCAGAAGCCAGGGGTGTCTCTGAGATTTCATCTGTTGAATTTTCCATATTTTCTTTACTCCTGGATTCTAGAGAACACAGAAAGTACCTTTGTTTTTAGAAAGGAACACTGGAAATACTATTTTAAAAAGGAAGGTTGTGCATTCTCATGTTCTGATGTTTGTGCAAGTACAAAATTAAACAAATACCTGTAATCCTGGGAGAGTGCTGCTTCCCCATATGTCTGCTGGTTTGCTGATGACTTCTTAATGGCCCTTTGAGAATGAGAATATTACAGCTTAATGGCTCATTTCAGTTTTGTCACTAAAATGTAATCTAGATTTATTTTATTACTGTGTGGTCTATGTATTTCCTTTGCTTTAATCACAGATGGGTAGATGAATATATATTAGAAAAATGATCACTGCATGCTGTTAAGCCATTGCTAATATGTGTGTGAAGTGCACTTTATGATGTAGAGAATTGAAAGCACTGTAAACCACATGGCAAGGGAGCATTGAGATGGGATATTAAGTACTTATGATCAGCAAATATTTACTTAATGGGTAGTGAGTATTAGTTATATGCATTGCTGTATTCAGAATAAATTGTACTTTATTTCTTCAATGTAATGACACATGGGGTGACTTAATTTTCTTTATGTCTTTATTTCATTTGTTATTCTTATTTATATAGCCCCAACATATTCTGCAACACTTCAGAGATATATCAGTCCCTGCCCCAGTGGAGCTCACAATATAAGGAACCTATCACATTCACATAAAGTATGGTCAGTTTTATCAAGGATTAATTAGCCTGCCTGTACATTTTTGGAGTGTAGAAGGAAACCAGAGTACCCATAGGAAACCCTTGCAAGCATAGAAAGAAAATCAAGGCTATTTCCAGACAGTGCCCTGGCCGGCATTGAACCTAGTTTCGTAGCGCTGCAAGGCAGCAACAGTGCAACAGCAGGCCAACTCCTAGACTGCTCCTTAGTGAATTGGGCAAGAATTTCATCCTGCTCTAGCTCTAAATATAGGACAAAAGTGCCATTATCAGTATAACAGATCCTGGAGATAATATAACAGCAATTTCACAAACATCTCCATATCCTTTAGGGAACTTAAGCTGTAATGCCATGAGCAAGTGGAAGGGGTCATGCTTCCTGCCAGCGTAACCAGTCCTTTCATGTTTAGCTACTTTTGCATTGCTCTTGATGCCATTACCACTAGTTCTTGCCGCCTGATGACTTATTGTTAGGTAATTATATGATAATATGAGGGCTTCAGGTGGCAACAGAAAAGAACAAATCCAGTAGCCTATATGCTTATATTTAAACCTGAATTCCCTCTCTTGTAAGACATCATTATTTAACCCTAGAAATCCAGTTCAGGAACATAACCATAAAAGTATTGCTGCTTTCTTGTCCAAGCAACAGACAAAATCTTTGATCCTGAAAAATGCTCAAACTGATTAAAAGGTGCAAGTTATCTATTAAATAGTCCCTGTGAATATTTGGTGTAGGCCAGTCTGCTAAAGACAGACATTATATGTGGACCCTAAACCCTAACTCATTCTTATATTTAAAAGACAGTAGGCTGGCTTTACGTACAGGGCTCCCTGGTGTCCCGGAGTGCTGTGCTTTGCACCTTGCACTTGATTTTGAATCTGGCGCTATACTGTAGGTGGAGGATGATTTTGTGTGTGGGAAAGCTAAATAAATACATTTCCTACACAAATAGAATCAGTTAACATGTGCTTACACAGTGAAAATAGCTTCTTGCAGCCCCAGGTGCACGCTGTACCCACTGCCCGGGAAAATAAATACAAAAATGATGAAAACAGCAGCACTCCGGTTGTTTTGAAAAATGTGAATCTTTACTCAAGTACCAAAGGCAACGTTTCGGGCTTCAATCAAGCCTTAAGGCTTGATAAAGGGCTGGATTGAAGCCCGAAACGTTGCCTTTGGCACTTGAGTAAAGATTCACATTTTTCAAAACAACCGGAGTGCTGCTGTTTTCATCATTTTTACATTTCCTACACAGATTTCTTTATAGTATCCCAAGAACACACGCCAAGATAAATACTGTGCAAATTACATACATCCAACAACACCTGGCAGGATATGCACAGCGCCTATTCTACATACAGTATAATGTATATATGGGGTGTTTATGTCTGCAAATACAGTTATGCTCCCACCTTGCAGTGAGTTACACATTTACACCCATCCATTAAACCTGCTTGCATCAAGGTGCGCTCTTTGCACTTCTGTATAGTTGCACTTGGCACCACTCAGTCCTTACAAAACTCAAATAGATCAGGGCCTATGGCAACAGAGAAAAAAAACAGGAACCAAAATAGTGTAATGTAATGTAGTCCTTTCTGCTTTCTGATCTGGGTCTATTGAGGCAAGGGAAATGACACCAGGCAGACTTCCGTGCATTTGCGTTTAATTTGCGGCAAAATGCATGTGCAGTTGTGTTAATTATGGGTGGATCTGAAACCAATGGCACCAGCAGGTGCATTGAAGTTGCATCAGTTGCAATGACCCCTTCTGACCACAATGATGCTGGATTTCTGGGAAAAGTACTACATTGTGGAAAAAACATGGTGATTGAACTTAAAATTGCACTTTTTTTTTACTGCACTTGCAGACATAAACGAGCCCTATATAATACATGGCAGTATAAATAAAGTGACAGTTTCATGTATAATAACCCATAATCATGTTTATTACCTTCATCCTGTTAGTTGTAAGAAATGTATCGGTTTTGGTGCAGAGCATATCAAATGCCATGGACTCAAGTGCTCAGTTGATGGTATTTGGCTTTATAGAGCAATTGGTAGAATATTTCTAAAATAAAATTATTCTTGAAAAATGAATAATGACTGCAGCTGCTTATTATCACTTAAGTGACACAAATTACAGGCAGCTATTGAGAGTTCAGGTAAATCATTCAATAATGTTTAGCAAGTCAATGAGCCAAGTAGTTTCTGATAGTGGCAATAATTATCGGCATAAAGTTTAAAAAAAAAACCAGTAATGTAAGATACAATGGTTTGTATCATTTGGTGAGGTAACCAAACAAGCATATCTTACCCTGAGATGGCCACCTTGCAGTGGATGATATTATTCGGCCCCCCTGGCCAAATGATAGGATCACGTTGCCAGTATAGAGGCTGTGTATTTCACCCGACTCGAGTATAAGCAGAGGGTGACTTTTTCAGCACATTTTTGGTCCTGAAAAACAGGACAAGGGCCACATCAATGCACTGATGCACTCCTCATCCCAACGGGATTTTTACACCTGCCCAATTGACATCTGGCTTATTTGTGCCAAGATACAAGTTGGGTAGGCCCATCTGAGGGCCCCATACACAGGTCAATAAACTGCCAACTCAGACCATCAGCATCTTTTTTCAGCTGATACCTCTGATGGAGGAAGCAGTTTTGAAGTGGTAGGTACCTTATAAGTACTAGGAATTTCAGTACACAGTACACAGTTTGGATGAGGTTCCTGCCCTGAAAAGATAACAATGTATTAGGTAGAGGTGACAGGAGGGAAGGGGAACATGTGCATAAGATTCCCTCAGCATTGACCGTCACAGTAATATTAGGAGGTAAAAAGCCTCAAGCTGAACCATGTTATTTATGACATTTGGTGTAGGCCTTTTGTCTTGCTAGAAACCCTGCACTGGAGCGAGAGGCCCCCAACTGCACAGGGGTGGGACTCCAAGCCAATGCTACATCAGGGTCAAGATGTTGAAGATTAAAAAAAGTAATTGCTACTCCAGCTCCTGGTTCTATAACCAGAGATTGCTTCTGTGTATGAAGGACATTTATTATGTTCATGTAGCAATGTATGCTTATAAAGTCTCTCTTGAGATATTTGAGGCACTTATGTTTATGTATTTAATTGAAAGAGCAGATAATGTCAGTGCACTCTCCTTAGCAACCTGCGAACATGAATCGTCATGGATCTTAGACGTCAGAATAAGGGTGCATTATGTGAACACAGGCACAATTTTCAATAGCAGTACAGGAAATAGTCTGAGATGTATAACTGCAAACACTACACAATATTAACACAGGCTGGTTTTTCATTGAAGCCCTATCACATATGTAAGTTAAATACTGCAATCTGAATGTGGAAATGGAAAATCTGTATAGGTGCATCAAATTTGAAGCCTTAATTGTATGTCAAAATCTGAGCACCAGGGGTTAATGTAATAAACTGTCATTATTTTGCTATTTATATAGTAACCCATAGCAACCAGTCCGGTAGCATTTTCTGGTCAGCTGTTTGGAAACAAACATCTTATTGGTTTCTATGGGTTACTAAATGTGGGTAGACTTTTTCTTACACTGCCCTGAATGAATTAGGACTAGTAATACATGAACTAAAAATTGATTTACTATCTCATTATCACAGTCAATAACCTAATTCCCACAATGCCTTGCATATACTGTGTATAATTAAGGTAAACCAGAGAAGTGATGTTTTGCAAAGGCAAACAGTAGCAACGTCAGTGGTATTCTGGCTGTTTGCAAAGGTTAGTAATGTGTGTAGGAAAGTCATATTGCAGGGCAACACTGATTCCATTCAAAATAAACTGCAATCAGTTCAGCCCTGCTAACTCGATCTTTTAGACGTGTCCCTGAATTTTCAAATGATCTGGTAACCCCACAATAGGGAAGATCAATGGGTTTGTTTGTAACAGATACAAGAATTTTGTTTGAGGTCATTAATACTTGTTGGCAGTGGTCAGTTTGTTGGTGATTAATACTGATAATGACAAATATTTTCTTCAAAGTGTCATTGTGTGGTGTTTAATTCCCACAAAGTCAAAACTGAATTGTCAACCAAAGGCTAGAAGGTGCTAGAAGGTGGATTTTGTAGAAGAATATGTTTTTGGATTTCTGACAATCCTAAAGCTTAACTGCTCTACAGCCAACAGTGTCACTGACACCAGAAGACAAACTAATAATATAAACACTAGGGGACACATTTAAAGGCATGGATCTTTAATGCTATAGGGCTGATACAGTATTTAAGGTAAATAGAGCATTTCTAGCATTATTATTTACAGGCCTTCTTCAGAGTCCTTTTTTCAAATGGTCTTTGTGAAGAAATAACTCAGCCTATTTTGTTTGCAGTTTGAAAGTATTAAAAGTTTGTGTACAGTTTTGCCCAGTTTAGACTGGCTGTGTTGCTGGTTTGCACTAATATCTACAGTTAGTATTACTGGTTGTATATATAGTTTATGTATGTGAGTGTATAGATTGGTAGGTGTGGGTTTGTGGGTGCTGGGTTTACTTGGAAGGGTTGAACTTGATGGACTCTGGTCTTTTTTCAACCCTATGCAACTGTATCTGGTTGATAGAGCCTTGTTAACCTTAGACTGGAATATGAATAGGAGAGGAACTTAAGAGCAATAGTTTTTGGCTGTGGGAGTCAGTGATCCCCATTTGAAAGCTGGAAAAATGTAGAAGTGGAAGGCAAATCGTTGAAAAGTATAAAAAATAAACAATGAAGACCAAATGCAAAGTTGCTAGGAATAGGGCATTCTATAACAGGTCATGCTTTTGTGTTTAAAGTGCTGTCTTCCCATAAAATAATTTCTAAAAGCTCCAGCTTCTCCAAAAGCTCTTCTGCAATAAAAAAAAAGTCCAATCTTTACTGCTGAGTGTCATATTAACACACATGTGTCTGACAGAGGAAGGACACAATTTTGGAATAAGCACAACATGATCAATAGAGTATGAGACAAGCAGAAGACTCTGAACCCCACGGGAAGCTTGCCGATGGAACTGTCGTGTTAACCCTCCCAAAAAGAGAATGAAATATGCTGTTATTTTTAGATCTCCCCCTAGCTTCGAGGGAAGCAGCTTGGCAGTCATGAATCTCACCTTCCACAAAGTGACAGAAAATAGCTGTGTTCAGATAAAAACAGTACTTGCCATGGGTTTTTAAGGGGGATGATATTAAAAATATTAAACTGTTTCTATGACTACAGAATATAAACTGAAATGCTGCAACTTTGGAATATTCCTACTTGAGCAGAAAGGACTGCTGACAATCATAGCTTTTAAGCTCCACTGGGGCAGGAATGTGAATAATGCACAATCTCTCTAAAGTAGTGCTACACATGCTGATTTTATAGAAATAGAGGGAAATAATGGCTGTGTTTTAGTTTATTGATACCCTTGCATTTTGGCCTAGTAATAGCTATAAAAGCCTACTGATAATCCTGTGCTGTGCCATATTCAGATTTTGCCTTTGTTTGGATTGCTGCAATTTCACGGTACATAACTGGTTGATTTGTCTTCTTGCTTCTTTTGTAGGTGAATTTTAATGAGCCCCTTTCTATGCTCCAGAGGCTTACGGAAGACTTGGAGTACCACGAATTGCTGGATAAAGCAGTGAAATGTGAAAGCTCTATTGAACAGATGTGTTTTATTGCTGCTTTCTCTGTATCTTCCTATTCCACCACAGTCCACCGGACAGCAAAACCATTTAATCCACTACTAGGTGAAACCTTTGAACTTGACCGACTAGATGATTTAGGATTCAGGTCCATATGTGAGCAGGTATGAAGATGCTGTGAGGCAAAATCATGTTAAAAATTAATTTTTGTCTGTTCATCAGAAAACTCTTGGAAATTTGAACCATTTAACAACCTTTTATAATAACATGTCCATGACAGCAGCATAATACAGTTGACCATGCTTTTAATAGTTTCATAATATACTCTGTGTGGCCTCAAGTATCCAGACACCTGCCTCTCTAACATCTCATTCCCAAACCAAGGGCATTAATATGAAGTTGTTACAGGTATGGGATTCCTTATCTGAAAACCCAGTATCCAGATATCTCTGAATTACAGGAAGGCCATCTCCCATGGATTCCATTTTAAGCAAATAATTATAGTGTTTTCAAATTTGCTTTATCTCTGTAATGATAAAACAGTACCTTGTACTTGATGATAATTATTCTGCATGAATCCATTTTTATGGCAAAACAATCCTATTGGGTTTGTTTAATGATTATTGGAATTTTAGCTTAGGGTATGGTGATCCAAATTATGCAAAGATCCAGAAGTCCCCAGGTCCCAAGTCTTCTGCTTAAGTATTCTGATTTTGGGGAGCAGGCCTGGCACAAAATCGGCATACAGTTCTTCCCACAGGTGTTTGGTTAGGTAGAAGTCAGGGCTCTGTACAGGTCAAGTTTTTCCACTCTTATCTCTGCAACCAACTCATTCTACATGGACCTCACTTGGTGCATGGGGGCATTATTGTGCAAAAACAGAAAAGGAGCCTTTCCTAAACTGTTTCCACATAGCAGGAACATGGAGTTGGCAAGAATGCTGTACATTTTAGTGGAACAGGGGCCCTAGCCAAACCCTTGAAATTGCTCAGACCATTATTCTTCCTCTGCCAAACCTTACTGTTGGGATTATGCATTCAAGCAGGTTCTATTCTCCTGGCATCTGCCAAGCTTTTTTATCAGAGTGTTAAATGGTGATATGGCATTTATTGCTTAAGAGGACTTTTCCACTGCTTTATAGGAAGTGACCTATATACCATTTCTAATGACACTTACTGATAGCTACTGATAGATTTTGTGTTGACATTGATTCAATTTAGAGCTTATCGGTGAGTGTCCCAGCCGCAAACATGTCATTTTAGATGGAATTTCCAGAAACACTGATCCTCTTTTTTTTCTGGATACATGTTTTAAGCAGCCTTTTAGACATGTTGCTCTAAAATATGGAAAAGCTCCTTATGTGGAAAACACAAAGTATTCTGGATAGAATTTCCTATACCTGTAATATAAGTACAAGAAGTAACTGGTCCATAATATTCTGCATAAAAAAGTGATTTTAGGTTGGGGCTCTGTGCTAAACAACCAGATGGTACAACTGATTGAAAAAAAAAACAAAACAGACAGTACCACCTCTAGGACTGCCAAATCAGTATTGTATCATTTGCTACGGTCAAACAACTTATTCTTACAACATGTGTAAAGAAAACTAAATCATGCTAACTGCTCATTGCTTAATTATCTCAGTGTATCTATAATTGTATCCAGTTGTATCTCTTGTTTTGAGACTGTAACTTAATTTACTTAATATGTTGTAAATTGCACACTTGGGCTCTGATATAGATCTTACTTACATTTTTCTGTGCTTCTAATATAATCAGCTTAATTTCATTGCCAGGTTAGTCATCACCCACCTGCTGCTGCCCATTATGTTCACTCCAAAAATGGATGGAAATTGTGGCAGGAAATCACCATTGCAAGCAAATTCAGAGGAAAATACCTCTCCATCATGCCACTGGGTATGACAATGCCATGTGTTTGTGGTCTTATACTCATTATTGGATGTTTCTAAAAAATATTATAAATAGACTTCTCCAGCTGAATTTATAGATCTAGACAGAGCTTTTCAACTGGAGCCCAACAGGATACATGTGTGACTGTCCAAGGTATTTTTATAGACCCCAGCATGCTCATGGGCTCCTGGAATTGCCTCATACTTCTTTACATTATACATACTTTAAATTGCTGGGGTTGATGGTTGAAGCATTGGCAGGGGAAATTCAGCCTGAACACCAATTAGGGTGACATTTGGAAGAATGTCTATTTGCTGCTCTAGGTACACCTGAAACTTACATGACATGAGGGGTTAACAGTCTCACATCTCTGCACTCATAGGGCATATAATATTGGATTGAAGGGACCTGGAAAAGGGGGGTTGTAGTTTTTATTTTTAAATCAACTAAAATGTTTCTGTAAAACAACTTAAGCAAATTAGTAAAAATAAGTACCCTGACTAAAGTAGGTTGAATGAATGAAACAAGCCAACAGAGATTGCAACAGTGGAATTTGTCACTCAATTAATCAAACACTGAAATGTGGCCTAAAAACGTTTCTAATTCAGCACTTGCTTTATGTCTCCGTATCACAGGGGATATTCATCTGGAGTTCCATTCCAGTGGTAATCACTATGTGTGGAGAAAGGTCACCTCTACTGTGCACAATATCATCGTTGGGAAGCTCTGGATAGACCAGGTCAGTGTGGGATGTACAAAGCATGGCAGAAAGGAAACACAAGCTTTACACAAACTATTTTGTTTTCACTCACTAAAATAGATGCAAATCTTTGAAGGACAAGGAAACCTTAAATTATTGGGGGGGTGCTGATATGTTAAAGAAATTTGCAAAATATTCTGCCTGCAATGTTGCTTCTTTTGGAAGAAACACACCACCCCATGGAGAAAAGCACAGCACTGCTCCAGCATTGTACTTTCCCACGTGTCCCTAGCACAGTAGGGTAGAATCCAAAAATGTTACTGCACTGGCCAAGGCAAAGGCAGCATAGTAGTGCTACAGTGATTGATAAGTATCATTTAAAGAATCGTGAATAACACAGTGATTGGAACTTGGTCCTGATTCCCAGTGTGAAGGCAAAATTCTTCTTCCAATTCCTTGCAAACCAACTGTTCCTGTGCAGCTGCCACTTCCAATTCCCTTCCAAGATGCATTAAAGCAGAAGGTTGCCCACTGACAACAGGGCTCAGGCATGAAGGCTCTTTAACCTTGAAATGATGCTCTTTAACCTTGATTTAGATAATTCTAATACTGCCAGACAAAATAAGGGTATTTCTTTTTATTATAAAAGGGTTTGGATGGCCTTGGTGGTCTGGCCCTGTGAATGAAAGAAACTTATGTTTGTTTTTTCTCCCTTTCTAGTCTGGAGATATAGAGATCATCAACTATAAGACGAAGGATAAATGCCAACTGAAATTCAGCCCTTATAGTTATTTCTCCAGGGACATCGCTAGAAAGGTATTTGGATTCTGAACTTATTATAAAAAATGGGTGACTATATACTGAACACATTAATTCTAAATTATATTGGTTCCACTATGGCTTATTATATCTCTACAAGCATAACTTATTGCTTCATTTTAAATGACCTTCAACCACCTGCTAATGTGTAAACAGCAACTGGAACAATTTTTCTTGGTTAACATTTGGCTGGAAAGAAGGGTACATTTCTAATATTTATTTTAGCAATATAAAGATATAACTAGCATTAACCCACCCATGGCAGAGGAAGTGGGGCATAGATGGAAATGAGGGTTTAAGTGGATCATGCATTGAGTTTAGGCATAATTGGGGCATGGATAGGGCAGATCAAGGGTGTGACTGTGTGGGCAAGTGGTCCTATTTTACTTGTTGCTAGGGCCCACCACCCAGAGGGCACAGTGACTGGTGGACTAATAATTGGGGCCCCGTGGACAGGCATGTTAACTTGATAGTTTGGGGCTTCATAATTAGTGATAGCAGCCCTAGCTGTTGTGGCAGTTACTATTTTCTGCTGCTATCCTTCACTCACGAATTTGATTTTGGTTATTGGAGACTAGGAGCATGCACACGGGGCCAGGACTACAGGTAAGCTTTAAGCATCGATGCAAATTACAGAGAATAAATTGGATGGCAACATCTCTGCACAGCAGTTCTGGATTAGCAGTGAGAAAAAGCCCTGTGAAGTGGTTGGGTAGGGGGCTGACAAAGGTTTACTTTCCCTTCAAAAATAAGATTGTGATTGAGTTGCAATGCATTGTCTTGAATACTTGTGGTCAATGTACACAGATTTAATGTTCTCTAAGGGTGAAGACACACGGAGCTACTAGTAGCAGCTACTTGACGTGGCTACTAAAATAGACAATTCTGATCATTTACTGATAACTGTCTCTACGTGTGTTTTAGCAGAGGCAATTCTCAGTATTGTCTATGGAAAGGTATTTTCTGGAGTTTAGTAGCCGTAAAAAAGTAGCTGCTACTAGTAGCTCAGTGTGTCTTCGCCCTTAATCTTGAATCGTGTTTAAAAAGGTTGTTGTAGATGTCATGGCCCTAGATCAATGACTGACCCTTGATTCTATGTTGACTCAAATTTAAATTTAACTTTTAGTAGTGTTATAGGATGGCCTATTGTTAGCAACTTTTACATTGGTCTTGGTTTTTTTAAATATTTTCCTTCTTCTTCTGACTCTTTCAAGCTTTCAAATGGGGGTCACTGACCTTGGAAGCCAAAAAAACTGTTGCTCCATGGGGCTACAATTTTATTGTTTTTATCCCATATCTTTCTATTCGGGTCCTCTCCTATTCATATTCCAGTTTCTTTAAACCTCTGCCTCATTGCTAGGGTCATTTGGACCCTACTAACCAGATGGATGTTGAAATTCCAAACTGGAGAGCTGCTGAACAAAAAGCTAAATAATTCAAAAACCACAAATAATAAAAATGAAGATCAGTTGCAAATTGTCTCCGAATATTATTCTCTAAATCAGTGCTGTCCAACTGGTGGCCCGCGACCCCCCTCTGTGTGGCCCCCCTCCTGTCTGGCTGCTTTGATGGCTTACCTTTTGAGTAAGCTTTAAATGGTATCATTACTGAGATTAACTGCCCCCCCTGCATGGTTCACACCTCAGGCTCAGGCTGTAATCACCCACATTGTTCACCTCTTCACACCTCAGACATTGTATGTACTTCCTGACCTATGCTGCCCATGTGTGCCATAGGGCAGGCAGAGTATGGCACAAACAGGCAGCATAGGGCAGGTAGAGTATGGCACACACAGGCAGCATAGGTCAGGCAGAGTATGGCACACAAAGAAAGGGTAGGGCAGGCAGAGTATGGCGCACACAGGCAGGGTAGGGCAAACAGAGCATGGCACACACAGGCAGCTAAGGGCAGGCAGCGTATGGCACACACAGGCAGCATAGGGCAGGCAGAGTATGGCAAATACAGGCAGCATAGGGCAGGTAGCGTATGGCACACACAGCCAGGGTAGGACAGGCAGAGTATGGCACACACAGACAGCATAGGCAGGCAGAGTGTGGCACACACAGACAGCATAGGGCAGGTAGCGTATGGCACACACAGGCAGCATAGGACAGGCAGAGTGCTGCCTGTGTGTGCCATACTCTGCCTGCTCTATGCTGCCTGTGGGAGGTGGCCCTGGCAGGGGTTTGTTCTGGGAGTTTGTTAGCAGTTTGCATTTGGAATTAGCCATTAAATGGTCCCCAAGGTGCGTAATTATGTTCTGGGGGTTGCTGTCCTATCCACATGGGAAAAGGAGGCATATGGATGTAATGGTATGTCTTAATATAACATAATATCACATTTCACATATGAATGACAGTAGATATCCTGCAGTGAGGACCAAGCATTTGGGTTTTTGCTGCACTACCACTATTATGATAAAATGGGTGTGGTTTGAAGTGGGTGTGGTTTAAAAAGAGGGAGTGGTCAAAACTGGCTTCCATTAGCGGCCCTCCACCATGTATGCTAGAGAAATTCCGGCCCTCGGCACCACAGAAGTTGGACAGCACTGATCTAAATCATACTAATCCTGAATAAATAAGTATGTGCTAGGGAGCAAGAATAACAATGACAAACCTTTATATCCAATTGCTGTGCGGCTTTTGTCAAAATGAGTATATAATTCAAGCACTGGTGTTTTGCACAGGATAACAAAGTAGGACTCTTTAACCTTTCTGTTTATTTCGCTTCATATATTTATTATCACCAAACAGAGCCCAAAAACCTGTAAATTGCAAGACATGCAGTGAAAGCCTTATCTACTTATACGTCACAATATGAACATCTGCTTTTGCCAGTGTACTTCGCTCTACAACAGATCTTTCCAATGGGCTTTTGCCCCTTATATAAAAATATTTTATAGTATCAGTGGATTTTCTCCCAAAATATTTTCAGGCTGATAAATGTTTACATGTGGGTGAGTATTTGTATATGTGGGTGTGTAAATGTGGGTGTGTATGTGTGTGGGTGTGTATGTGTGTGGGTGAGTATGTGTATGTGTGTGGGTGCTAATAATGATAATCTGTTAAACAGCTGCAGCCGGGGGTCAGATCACTGTTTCTTATTACTTCACATAAAACTCAGGTTATTGTGGGCTATCATTTATTTTGGCATACACTGAATAGAAAATATATGGTGGGTTTTGAAACCCTTTTTTCTCTTTAATAAATGTAGCAGTTCCTCAGCAGAGGATGATAAATAGGTTGTATTAAAACTCCCCAAGAGGACTACAGTGTTTCGGAGATGGCATTTAATCTGTGAGTGAATGCAGCTTTGCCTGCATTGTTCTTTACTGATCCTTTGCTTGCAGTGCACATAAATCCTATGTATAGAGGTCAGAATGTCAATGTAGAGGGGGTGGAAGCGGATTGCACTGTGTAGTCTTATGTGGATTTGTGCAGTATTAACTCAGGGATATATATATATCAGTATGTACAGATAAAAACATGTGTGTTGGCAATTAATGTTCCCTTTTAGGGCTGTGGCACACGGGGTGATTAGTCGCCGCGCAACAAATCTCTCTTGTCGCAGGCGACTAATCTCCCGAAATGCCATCCCACCGGCTAGAATGTAAATCGCAGGTGGGATGAAATCGCCGCACCGCGTATGCCATCCCACCGGCGATTTACATTTTAGCCGGTGGGATGGCATTTCGGGAGATTAGTCGTCTGCGACAAGAGAGATTTGTTGCGCTGCGACTAATATCCCCGTGTGCCACAGCCCTAATACCTTGACAAATTGATAAAGAGAAAGACCTTGATAAAGAGAGGGACATCCTGAGGGTCAACAAATTTTATAAATACCTTCAAACCAAAGCCCATCCCTTAGAGAGCAGCAATAGGTTTTACACACACCTGGCCTCTTTAGCCAAGAAACCTATCAGGTTCAGGATGAGAAGGGCTAAAAATGCCCAAGAGCCCTTACTAATGTAAGAAACACAGTGAAATCCTTCTTAATACAAAGGGTATTCACTAGTGGTAGAACTAGAGTCCTATGGACCTGGTACAAAGTTTATACCTAGGCACCTCCTTTCCATGCACCCTACCTCCCCTGCAACCTCCCCCTGCTGGCACCCACACCGCTCACACACTTTCACCTGCCACTCTCCTTACCTAAAGGATCCTACCATGGTTTCCATGTCGGGCCCCTTGGGAGAGCAAGTTAGGGTGCAGTCACACCTTCTGTGCCCCACCTCAGCAGTTACGCCACTGCTATTCACATACCTCATACCCAATTTATAGCAATGTCTGCAAGTTTGAATTATAAGGATGTATATGTTCTATTAAGATGCATAGGAGGCCACAGGTATATAAAGGAGTAATTTGCATGTCCCCACCCATAATTCCATATTTCTGGTTTTAAGGCAATGCTATATTGTAGTATGGGGCATATAAATACCTTCTATTACAAGAAGGTTTTCTATTGCATTTCATGTATTACGAAAGGCTTTTCAGGTGCCTGGTTAACCTACATGAAACTGTTCAAGGGATAGTATACCCCCTTGCTCAACATGAGTGCAATAAATAGAGTGTGTGCTGAACACATTGCCTGTTGTTTTGTATAGTTCTTGTTCTTTCTTGGGCTAAACAGGCCAAACAGAAAAACTGAAGCTGCTCCATGTTGCTCCTTGTGATATATATGAAATTACCAGTGCAGAAACTGAAGCTGCTCCATGTTGCTCCTTGTGATATATATGAAATTACCAGTGCAGAAACAAGCAGTCTCTGTACAAGAGGGTTACTGATAATCTAATAATTAGGGCATAGGGCACTGATAATGTAACAATTAAAGGTAATACTGACTGTTTAAAATCTTCCTGTATGGTGCTAGCATAAGGTTTAGGCACTCTGCCCATGGCCTTTTGCCTTCTAATAGTCATAGTAGTGCATTAGTCATCCCCTACCTAAGTAATATCCAGTATATATTCTTGTGTAGTGCTATTCATGTCTTGCAGTGTGGTACCTGTACCTAGAATCTTTCAGTATTTACCTGCTTTTAAGAAGCAATGGAATGAATTTTCCAAGAATATGGGGAGATAACAGAATAACCAAACCCATGTCTCCCTTAATCTGAGTAAAATGTTACAGTTATATGTCTGACACGGTCAGCCCATTTCTCCTAATATTTAGTTACTATATATATTATAGCCAGGTTTTACTCTGGTTACAGGTCACAGGAGTGGTGACAGATGCAAATGGAAAAGCACATTATGTTCTATCAGGCACCTGGGATGAAAAAATGGAATGCGCAAAGATTGTACAGAGCAGCCATGGCAATAGCTGTGCAGAAGGCAAACAAAAGACAGTGTACCAGACCCTCCCTCCGAAGCTGCTGTGGAAGAAATACCCTTTGCCGTAAGTCACATGCCAGCTGTATTTTGCACATCACTCAAGCATTTTCTTACTGTGTCACATTTTAACACCTTCCATTTAAGACAGTATTTTAAATAAAGGGAAAGATAATAAAATCCAGACATGAAACATGTTTATGATGGACTGAGTCAGACTGGCTTCCCAGAGAATCGCCTTGTGGGTTTCAGCCATTTCTTATTACCAACATAGAACAATATAATATAGCACCATTGACAGTACGCTGCCCATAATATATTCAGGGTGCTTGACATATCTGACACATGACCCTGTGTCACAGTAACTCAAATTTGGGTCAAACTGATTTGATGGAGCAGCCGTCCGACTCCTCAGGAGGGAATGTGGAGAGTGTAGCCTTAATTACCCCAAATGTGCTCCTGAGCATCTATCTGTCGCTTTGGCAGATCAGCTTACACAGATGTCATGAGAACTAATCAGGCATGTGCTTGTCCAGCCTTAGTGGTAAACATTATAGCGGGTATCCCGCAACAACTAGAGAAGCAGCATACATTGTATATAAATGTTACATTACCTTTCAGTGCATACACACAGGCTGAAGTGAGAATAATATTTAGTATCCTGTATATTGTTAGGTGTATAGAGAAGGAAGAAGGTCATTCTCTCTCTCATTCATGCTTTATAGATATAAATGTGCTTCGTATTAATTGATCTAATGCACACATCTAGCTATTTCTCTATGTATTAATTGTATTATGTAACTGTACTTTATATTTATTTTTATTTTTGTAATGACCCCTGTTTATTTTATTCATGTATTGTTCTGCCGTACAGCACTGCGTAAATAAGTAGTGGCATATAAATAAAAATACACATGCATCCATACATTCTAGTGTCTTCTTCCTTGTGCAGCAGAAGAAATGTTCTGTATTTAAACTGGCTCATTTCAAGCTTCACCTACCTTTCTTAAAATCCTTGATGCTTGGTTGAGATGCCCACATACTCATAGACTTACATGCAATGTTGGCACCTCTCCATCCTGAGGAAAGCAATGTGCCTGTCATGCTTCTCTGGATGGGGCCTTTGGAACAGTCACATCCTTTAGAAAAATGTGCTTCGTATTAATTGATCCAATGCACAGATCTAGCTATTCCTAGATTGGACTAAGCCAATGTAAATCCCTCACACAGGGTTTGCCAGAACCCTCCTACTTGTCACATTCATTGTTTCTCCTTATGCTAATACACATGTCAGCATTGTTATCACAGTTATCATAAAAATTAGGTTAACATAAACACATGCATAAACATATTAACACATGTAATCCAGTGTAATAATAGTAATGGTTATAACAGAACCCCCCTTTGGGAGATAGTTTTAGTAGATCACTGAAAAGGAATTTGTTTAATAAATTGGCACAAGAGTGGCCTATATTCCCTTATTACTATTTGACACTATGGCCCAAACTTGTGATGATAAAAACTGATTTTCCCTTTGGTTTAAACCACGGGATAAGTTTTCAACATCAGACTGAATATGGCCCTATATGCTTATGGTGAATAACTTAGTGTCTCACTTTTTGCAGAGAGAATGCAGAGAACATGTATTTTTTTTCGGAATTTGCATTAACGCTGAATGAATCTGATGAAAGTGTTGCACCTACGGATAGCAGGAATCGGCCAGACCAGCGATTGATGGAGAATGGCAAATGGGATGAAGCCAATGTAGAGAAACAAAGGCTAGAGGAGAAACAAAGAGCTGTGCGCAGGAGAAGGGAAGCTGAAGCTGTGGAGGCATTAGAAGAAGGTATGTTGTTTGGCCCTTGTTGACATTAGTAGGGAGAGTGCAACTAGCATTTATTGGCACTAAACTAACAAAAAGTGACAGCCATTGCTCAGAACCACAGCTAGGGATGGATAGTGGTAAATTGCCACATGGCATGATGGAAGAGAGGTTTTATTCCTAACCTAGTAATCCCTGTGAAACAGCAGGAACCATTTTGTTTTATTAGACCATGCAGTGATTTTCTAGTCTTCAAGATTGTTTTTTGCTGAGGTACTGTAAAAAGCATACTGTGAGACCATACCATATGGTTAGTCAGGCGACGTCAACAATGGATCAGATCCTTCATGTAGATTTACATGCTCAGTGTATTTCCAGGAGAAGAGTTGGCATCCCTAATGTTTTGTCCTGCACACCAGACACCTATGAACTATGTTGTACTGATATCAGAGAGTGCATTTGCACTAGGATTCTGGGTAAAATACTGCACTACACGGGTGCAATATTGCATACACAAAGTGCATGTCAGTAGCACTTACTGCTTATAATAGTGCCTATAATTGTGACCAGATTACTATTGCAGTCAACCAGAGGTCAGAATCACCAAATAGCATCTGATGCATCTATATCTTAGTATGTGCTGCTGACTGCAATAGCAGTCCAGTCCTGATCCAATCTATGTAAAACCTAAGCATGGAAGGTGAATACCACACATCTTCTACAGGTATGGGCATTGTTATCAATGTCTATAGGTACATGCCCGTAATACTCCTTTACTTGGGTATTAGATATAACTACTACACCAACAAACACAACTGAGCATTATCTTTATTGGCTCCTCCATTAGCCAAGGTAGTTCCATAGCATAAAATGGGCATATGCCTATATCACTATGCTGCTTGCATCACTTTATCTTTGCAGGTAATGACTACGAAGGATACCAGCCACTGTGGTTTGAGAGGAAAGTCGACCCCTATACTGGTGAACTGATTTGCAATTACAAAGGTGGCTATTGGGAGTGCAAAGAAAGACAAGACTGGTCTTGCTGCCCTGATATCTTCTGACCCAGCGTGAGATACAGAGCTGGCAGTGCCCCCAACCAGTGCCCATAGAGGATGCACAGGAGGCTCAATACAGCTTACAGCACTGGTGAAGAAGGGACGCAAACCAGCATGAAAATAACCAGAGTAATAGAAACACCTGCCAGAATCACCGAGAACGGGAGAAAGCAGGGATCTAACACATATTTTCTAATGATAAAGCTTTTTTGGTTTACTACAGTGACATTTTTTAGCAACTAATAAGGACTGGGGAAAATGAAGATTATTTATTTTATTGCTGATGTTTCATTTGACATTTGCGTTTTTATAATTGCCTCTTCCAGCCTTTTCAAGGTCTGAATCCTCTAATGTACAATCCAATTTTGAGGAAAATAGAGGAATTTAAGGTACTTTTAGAAATATGTATTTATGTATGTTATCTATGGCTATAGTTAATAGTTATACTTAAAAGTCACAAGATGTGAATTAATCTATGGGCAGCATCAAGTGGCCAACTGGAGACAAACAGCTAGATCTCTTGGGCACTGTATCAATATTGCAAAGGATCACTGTGTATGACAGGGACGTCAAGCCTGCAGTCCTTAGGTTTTGGCTGACCTGCAGCCTGACATCCATTCTTTTCTATTTGACTAATGCACTTTTGATAAAATATTTCCAAAGATATGGTGCCGCTCTTACAGAAAGTGCTGTTGATTAAAGGGTCAGTAACACCAAAATGATGAAAGGCCTTGATATACACTGAAAGGAAAATTAAAGGTAAAATCACTGGGGAGCCAATTTTCTAGATACCCCCAGTGATACAATTTTTTTACCCCCCAGGCTGGTGGGTCTCCTCTTAAAAAATGCACTGGCCCAAGATACTTTACAACAGAGTGTGCAGCCACCATATTTTACTCCGTTCTTACGTATCCCCTATGCCTACTGAAGCTATGTGTATGCGCAGTACAGAAATGGGAGACGTTTTTTACTGTGCATACGCTTAAGGGCATGTAATGCCAGAGAAAGTAGAAGAACATGGCACTCACAGGAGAAGTACCCCAGGCAATTGGATTTTTTAAGAAAGAGGTGTGCAGGGTCAGGTAGGAAGAGACTAGAATCCCTGTGGGCTGCCTAACAACTGGGTACTGCCTAGTGGTATTACCTTACCCTCTCCTTTAAATTTACAATGTCCCCCTGCACTTTGTATTTGCTCCAGAAGCTGTAGTACAATTAATATCAATACATTCTTTTGTAGCCAAGGAAGTTGCCGTGCAGAATCCGCGTTTGCACAATGGGTTTTAGCGCTGATAAGCCAAGGTCAGATGTTATCGATAATATCATTAGTCATAGCTTTCTATACAACTATTGGACTGTTGCTGGCAATAAATATTGTATTTTCAGCTGCTGGGGAGACAGATATAAAATATAAATGTATACCGAGCAGTTTCAGTTTTTCAGTGTTACTGGCTCTTTAAATGCTGTCCAAAGCAGGAAGAAACAATTAAGACCAATTTCAGTAATAAAAAGCCATGAGATACCTCCTAAAACCATACGTAGCGTTGCCCACATAACATTGCATGGGTTTGCAGTAAAGCACTGCTGCAGCTTTGTTCTGAGCAGACAGAAGGAATTTAGAGGCAATGGAAAAGAAGCAGCAGATGGTAAACATGAGCTGCACTCCCTCTGCAGGACAGAACTGGAGCCGCACCCTCCCCTTATTCATTCCCAAACTGAACTGTGCATTATTGCGGTGCAGACAAGTTTGTTGGGCACCCCCCATTGACTTTAATTACTAATTTCATACCCTGGGCTGACAACCCTTTTATTTAAAAAAATAACCAACACAGGGTACTTTAGTGCAGAGCATGCTGCTTTTTCCCAGGTATCCCTTTTTCTGAACAAAGCTGGGTGTGTGCGCAGGACAGCAGTCACAAAGTAGTTCTGCACACAAGGGGATACCTGGGAGAGAGCAATATGATGGCTGAGGCACTTTCTACACTAAAAAACCCCAGACGAATGCGGCCAAGGATGGGTTAGCAATTTAGAGTTAATGGGGACTGGCTAACAAATTGGCCCTCCAGTAATTTGGGGTTTATTTTTCCTGATGGGGCGAAATGTGATATTTGATTAACTTTCCTAAAAAATAAACATTTTACCATCACTGGAGGGTCCTAACATATTGGCACCCCCAGTGATTGTACCTTTTCTTCTCCTTTAATCCACAGGCTGCAATACTTGCTGTTGCTCTGGGCTATGTGCAAGCCCAGCCCAGGACAGGCAGTGGGGTATAATTTGAGGTGGCTTTCTGAGCTTAAAAGAGAAGGAGAAATAAAAAGAATGTCACTGGAGACATCATGGCCAAATAACATGATCCCAGGGTCGGACTGGGCCGCATGGACACCGGAAAAATACCCAGACCTGACCCTGTTGCAAGCTCCTCCAGCCACGGTTGTCCTCGGGCGGGGGCCCATGGGGGGTTAGGGGGGCACGGCGGGGGCATCTTAAAGGATGCGGGGCCCCTGCATAATCCAATCTTGATATGTTAGACATAGGAAGAACTCACAGGAGTGTCTACCATAATATATATTTCACCCAACGGCTCCTTGATGTACCTATGTACTGTATTGTATGCACAGCCTCTGTTATTAAATAGGTGGGTAAGTATTATTTGCACCAAACTGGAACATATAAGAAACACAGAGTTATGTCATTCTAGAGATCAGCAGGATTGTGCTATCAATAATGTAATCAGGTATGAGATCCATAGGCCCATTATCCAGAAAGCTCAGAATTACGTTAAGGTCATCCCATAGACTCCATTATAAGCAAATAATGATTTCCTTTTTCTCTGTAATAATAAAACTGTACCTTGTACTTCATCCCAACTGAGATATAATTCATGTTTAATTAATGTTTAAAGTGGTTGTTCAACTTTAAATTAACTGTTAGTATGATATAGAAAATGCTATTATGAGACAATTTGCTATTGGTCTTTATTTTTTTATTATTTAAAGTTTTTAAATTATTTAGCTTTTGGTTCAGCAGCTCTCCAGTTTGGAATTTCATCAGCTGTCTGGTTGCTAGGGTCCAATTTAACCTAGGAATATGAATAAAGGAACGCCTAAATAGAAAGTAAGTAGTGATGAGCAAAAACTCCTCAAAATGGCAAAAATGTTGGGTGTCAAAAACACATTTTTGTGACGCACTTCATTTTTTTGCGTGTGCGACAAAATTTTTTGACATGGACGCCAATTTTTTGTTGCGTGGCTAATTTGTACATGGCTAAGTTTGTTGCGCATTTCGCGAAATAATCCGCAGATGGTGCCCATCACTATAAGTAAGTAATAAAAAAGTAACAATAAATGTGTAGCCTCAAAGAGCAACAGGTTTTGGCTGCTGGGGCCAGTGACCCCCATTTGAAATCTAGAGAAAGAGGCAGAAGAGGAAGGCAAATAATTCAAAAACTATAAAAAAAAATTTAGACCAATTGAAAAGATGCTAAGACTAGGCCATTATATAACATACTAACCTCGAGGTGAACCACCCCATTAAATGATTTTTTAGTAGGATTAAGGTATGGAGATCCAAATTATGGAAACAACCTTGGTTTACTTGGAAGGGTTGAACTTGATTGACACTTGTGGTCTTTTTTCAACCCTATGTAACTATGTAACCTTATCCGGAAATCTGCAGGTCCCATACCTGTACATACTATATGCCTGGGCAGAAATATGTAAGCCGGCTGGTGTAAAGGCAATAACTCTTAACTACATACTTGGAATTCTGCAAGTGTGCCTCTAATCCTAGGGATACTTATGGTTAGGGCACTATCACTCTTGCACAGCTTCACAGAAACCAGGAGGGTATGGAACCTATTATCTGCAATGCTAGGGACCTGGGGTTTTCTGGATAAGGGGGCTGTAATTTGGATCAGTATGCTTTAAGGCTACTAAAAACACACACATTAAAAAAAACCAATAGGATTGTTAAACCACCAATATGAATTTATGCAGCTATTTAGTATCATAGAGAAAAAGGAAAACATTAAATAATGCATTTCTATATTCCAGGCTTTCTGGATACCTGTTCCTATATCTAATTCCTTCCGCTGCACAATAATCCATTGCCCTTTCATTCTGTATCAGTTGCAGCTTCTGATTTATTCATGTCATTTATAGCAAATTAAAGTTCAGTATGTATTTGGGATATTTTAAGCCAGCTTCTGTGAATAGGTAACTATAGGCCATATTGTTTTATGATATAACATGCTATTTTATACATGTAATTCAGAACAGTATATATACACTACTTAATTCCTAGCTGGGACATATACCGTATGTATAATTAAACAACAAATGACTTTCCATTAAGATTGAAAGACTGAAGACTGATATATAACCACTTGTGTTCATAGCAGTTACTTTTCAATTGTAGGTCTCAGGGTGTAAACAAAATGCATATAAAGGAATAAAATCAATTAAACCTCTGGTCCCATCACTGTGAGATCTCAGTGACAATAAAATGGACTTGGGAATAAGGAGACAAAATAGAAGTTGTCTGACACTACCAAAGGCTGAATGTATGTGATCTGGTTCTCTGGGAGTTGTTATTGTGAGAAACATCACATGCACTGACTGTAAATTCAAGGCGTGCTTTGTTGGAGGCTCTGTTGAAATGTGAATAAAAGAGTAAAGCTATGAAATCTATCAGCTGTGACTCCAGATATATATCTTTTTCCTTGTCTGTCCTTGTTCCAAGCAATCTGTAGTGCATTTAGGGTAGTGCTATGCAATATGTTATGCGTGTCTCTAGCAATAAATTCTAGCACGGAAGCCAATTTCATTCAGCTCCAATGTCATCTTCTCAGAACCAGTCAATTATTATCCAACACCAGCACAGCTTCCTCCATGTTGAAATTGTACTTTACAAATAAAACTAAATATCCCCCATACTGCTGAACTACATACAGAGCAGGATGTTGTAGTTCAGAGACTGCTGAAAAGGTTACAGACTGATTATTCATGACGATTTGTCCTGGTACAGGTATGGGATACTTATCTGGAAACCTGTTATCCAGAGAGCTCTGAATTACGGGAAGGCCATCTCCCAATGTTTAAATGATTTCCTTTTTCTTGGTAATAATTAGGGATGCACTGAACCCAGTTTTTTGGGCTTGGCCGAACCCCTGAATCCATTGTAAGGGATTTGGCCGAATACTGAACTGAATACGAATCCTAATTAGGATATTCTAATTAGGATACGTAAGGGTTAAGTGTGGCAGCGCGCGTGAAAAATTTTTTCACTTCCGTTTTTACGCGGCAACATGTAACCCTTCAAACCCTAATTAGGCAACCCTAATTTAGCAACCCTGCCAAAAAAGCCCGAATCCTGGCAGAATACTTAATTGAATCCTGGATTTAGTGCATCCCTAGTAACTAAGCTGCATGAATCCATATTGGTGGCAAGCTTAAGGTATGATGATCCAAATGACAGAAAGACCCCTGATCTGGAAAACCCCAGGTCCCAAGCATTCTGGATAATATATTCTATACCTGTAGTAAGATATAATATAATACGAGTGTCTGGGCAATGGCACAATGGGATTTTTTGGTTGTTTTGCTTACTGTGTTTTTTTTTTTTTTTTGTAGTTGCCCAAATACAGCATCAAAATGACTTGAATCACCCTCCACTGACCCTGTGAGCACTGCTCTGATGTAACAGGAGGCCAATTTTAATTTGGGCAAGAAAAAATGCAGTGAGCAAAATGCACAAAAACCATCAAGCCAGGCATTTTGCCTATTTAGAAAATATATTAACCTTTATGGGGGTGCTGTTTGCCCAAAGTACATTTTGTCTACAAAAATACATTCTGTACAAAAAACAATCCACAGTACACAGAATGAATGTGTGGCCATAGACACTGGTAAAAAATATACAAAAGACATATTTCTGAGAAAAAAAATCAATATTGTGCACAAAAGGATATAATTATATTACTAACTCCATTCTGTAAATTTTAACCAGCATTCTGTCACAGAATGTGTAAAGTTATTTACAGAATATATAATGGTGTGACTGACTAACATATTCCTGTTTGAATTCTAAAAAGTGTTGCCCCTGTTTGTAGGATTTATTTAACAATACTAAGTTCCTTTTCAACCTTCAGTGAAAATCATAGTGCAGAGTCTATTGTGACCATATTTGCTGAATAAAAGGCACAATATAATGACCAATTGTGAATTTATTTACAACTTTTTGGATGAGGTTCTCTCATCAGAGCTGTGGCTGTTCCAGTGTAAACAAACACAAATAAATAACCATCCTAATGCAGTGCTCACTTCGTTTAGTCTGTGCCGAAGTATTTTAAAAATTGTTTGCATGTAAAATGCTGCTGTATGAATATATGCATGACGGTGTTTGTGGACAGATTTGTAAAGCATTTAACAGGTACAAACCAAGTATTCCCAGTCAGTGGGGCAAAGAGCTGTGTAAGAGTACAGAGCAAATGTGCCAGCTGTGCATACAATTGTACGACATGCAATTATATATGGGGTGAAATGTATAACTTGGCCAATTATCTATGGTGGATCTGATAATCTATGGTACATGTTTGTGGTCAGATTAGGTTTGTCAAGATATTGCCCAGCTGGTGATCTCATTAACCTGTATGGTGTATAAATGCCTGACTAATTCCATTTACAGTAAGTGGAATGATTAATAATGAGTTCAGCTCATGTATGTTTGAGGCACTGGTTATTAATTAAAAGCAAAAATAGATGCTCAATAAGGAAACCTATTAAGATAACATAACTATCTCATCTACAGGCTGCCCTATAGTTAAAGAAATACTGTCACAGGAAAGCACATTTTTTTTTCAAAACAAATCCATCAATAGTGCTGCTCCAGCAGAATTCTTGACTCAAATACATTTAATTAAAGCACAAACATATTTTTTTATATATAGTTTTTAAATTTGACATAGAGCTAGCCATTTCCTTTCTTTACTGCTGTGCTGCAAGTTGGAGTGATATCCCCCCCCTCCTCCATTCCCCCTCAGCAGCGGATCAGCAGAACAATGGGAAGGTAGCAAGATATATCAGAATAGCACTCAATAGCAAGAAAGCAGTTCGCTGACACATCTGCTGAAGGATTGGCAGCCTGATCTGATAGTACCTCCATGGCAAAATAGCATTGCTGGTAGTGTCCTGAATTTTAGCAAGTGGATAAACAGGCAAAACTGCCTATTCTGCCTCCCAATAATTTAGGGTGGCTTCAGGCATTTCTTTGCCAGATATAATACAGTAACAAAGCAGGCTTCCTGAAGGCTGGAGAAGATACAGTATATTAGCATTGTAGAGATCAAGTTGAGTTCAAAAATCATTTGCATTGCCCACACCTAGTGGTAGACATGAGAATAGCACCCAAGAAGAAGAAACCCGTTTTGCTATTATATGACTTGGGTCGTATTCACAGTACACTAAATAGAAGAAACAATAGGTTACCTGAAAGCAGTTCTAATGTGTAGCGCTGGTTCCTACTGAAAGCTCAGACTCAGGCACAATGCACTAAGATGGCGCCTACACACCAATATTACAGCTAAAATAATACATTTGTTGGTTCAACCATAAAATTTTAAATGGTAGAGTGAATTATTTGGTATGTAAACAGTGTAATTTAGAAATAAAAAGTACACCATAAAAATCATAACAGAATCACTTTAACCACCATCATGAGATTTAAAAAGTAAGTGGGACACACATTAGTCAATTTTCACCAAGGTCTTCTGGTTTCTTGTAGAAAATATACATACCTCTCAACTTTTTGAAAATGTTTTTGACCACACCCATTTGTGAGACCACAACCCCTAAATACCACTCATGTGACTAAATTTGGCAGGCTATTTTAAGTTTGAACACATTTCTGGGGGTTATGGAGTCTTGTTTCATGTGTTATTACAGTTCTGTTAAAAAATCTCATAACAGGATTCTGGGAAGAAATTCCTTAAGGCTCCTAGAAAAGTCCCATTTACATGGGTTTATCCTATAGGCTAAAGCTCACCCACTGGGTTTAAAGCAGAAGCCAGGATAATAGCTGATCAGATTCCTAACTACAGACTGGTTTTGCCCTTTTTTGGGGGGGAAAGGGGGGGCTCATCAGTGTAGTGCAGGGTTTTCTGATCAGCATAGGTAGAGCCAGGAGTGGGGATTCACAAACAAGCTAAAGGGGTTGAGGAGACCGCCTCATACGTATGCAAATAAGTCATAACAGGATTCTGGGAAGAAATTCCTTAAGGCTCCTAGAAAAGTCCCCAGAATCCTGTTATGACTTATTTGCATACGGATGAGGCGGTCTCCTCAACCCTTTTAGCTTGTTCGTGAATCCCCACTCCTGGCTCTACCTAAGCTGATCAGAAAACCATAGGCGGAGGGTGACTTTTTTGTTTGGGGAGGCTAAAGATGGCCCATACACAGACTGACCTACAGCTAATGTGACACTTAGTGGATTCGCTGCTGGCATAAAAAGTTAACCTCCCAACTACCTCTTGCCGTTCCCACTGACTCCCAGGGATACTGTACAAAAGTGCGGGTGGGAGGGCTATTTTTACCCTAAAATGTTTAGGATGTAAAAGCATTCCTACGTGCACTTCTGTTAGGGGATCTGCAAACATTTGTGTTTGTGATCAGTTAGCTTAAAGGGGTAGTTCGCATTCGAATTCACTTTTATTTTTAATGGTTTTTCAGTTATTTAGCTTTTTTGTTCAGCAGCTCTCCATTTGGTATTTCAGCAGCTATCTGGTTGCTAGGGTCTTATTTACCCTGGCAACCAGGTAGTGGTTTAAACAAGAGATGGGAATATGAATAGTTAAGGGGCCAACTTGGAAAAATAAGTAATACAAAATTATAATAATAATAAAATTGTAGCCTCACAGAGCAATATTTTTGGCCCCCATTTGAAATCTGTATAGAGGCAGAAGAGAAAGGCAAATTATTCAAAAAAAATTAACTAGGAAGACCAATTGCAAAGTTGCTAGGAATAGGCCATTTTATAACATACTAAAGGTTAACTTAAAAGTGAACCACCCCTTTAGATGTGTTTATGTTAGTTTTATAGCAAGAAAGGCAGCGGGTACTGACTCCCCATTATATACAGTGAGACGCAGTCCGTAGTTACAAACCCAGCACATTATATACAGTGAGAAGCAGTGGGTACAGATGGCAGATATTCAGGCCTGGCACTATAACACTGGCACTGATACACAGCATTAGCCCAACTGTAACCTACTATAAATGAACAAAACAATGACAAACAAAAAAAAAAATAGTAAGTGCAAAAAACAACAACAAATATATAAACACACAATGAGCTTTTTCAGAGGGAAAGAGTTAACTTACCCTCCATCTGTTAGGGTAGGGGATAGATTATAAATTATTATAGATGTCAGGTCAGGCAAAAAACAATTTAATGTCAGCTAGTGATTCTTTAGAACTGTATAGTACCTGTGTATAGTACCTGTGTATAGTACCTGTGTATAGTACCTGTGTATAGTACCTGTGGGATGAAAACTGCAGCAAAAGTTGGGAGTTGGTTCTTAAGTAAAGTTTACAGCCTGCAGATTCTTCTTTTCAGTCTTCATTTCTGCACTGCTTCCAGTTTGCAAAATCTCCCGATCCCTGTGTGCATCTGTGCTCAGATTGGTCAATTTTACTGTCTGTCAAGAAAGCTGTGCTCTGATTGGAGAATCCACAAGAAGAAAGATCCAATCGGAGCACAGCAAAATGGGCTTGCAGGAACAAATTTCCAGCACAGTGCAGAAACGGAGTAAGGTTTTTTTGTTTTTTTTTAATGTGCCAAGCTAGCCTCCCCTAGCCTTATGGAAAATCCGCCTATGCGCAGACTTTGGTATATCTATGCATATTGGGCATCAAACTGTTCAGTAGACCATAGGTGTTCCTATTTGGGGTGATTTGCCTTTATCTGATCTTTATCAAGAAATTGTGAGAGATAAATGCGGCAAATTGCAACATTTTTATGCGATTTTCTAAATGTCATATAAATCTGCAAATTTAGGAAAGCTTTACAGCTTGGTACTTTGAAGCAAGAAGAAATGTTTACCCATTATAGATTCGGGGGGATGTGTACTTTCCTAAAATATATGGCTTTCTAGGGTGTTTTATTTGGTTACTTTATGACCTGTAGGAGATAAGATACTATAGACTGGAAGCTTTGAAGCAATTTTTAAAAAAAATCACAAATTTTGATAAAAACCAATAACTTTAGGAAAGCATTGCGACTTGATAGTTTGGAGTAAACAGACAGTTGTGCCTATTCTGTATTCCCCAGAATCTGTTCTTTCCAAAAATGTACAATTTTCTGGGATAAACCTTCTGTTAGTGGAAATTTTGTCATTGAAATCTAAAGTATGCAGCTTTCTGGAGCAGTGCTTTGGAAATTTGGTAGTGTACTGCTGGGAGTTTTTGACCTATACAAGTGAGAAATCTTCATAAAACTATATATATTTGGTATTGGCACGTTCAGGAGACATGGGACTTTCCAAATCAGTTGTATATTCGTGCATAAAATAATTTTTCTTTCTAGTATGTGTGTTTATATTATGGAAAATTTGATTTTTTTTGCAGTTTTAGACATTTAGAAGCCTATATCTTGTTACAGAATTGGAATTACACAAATATTCTACCATATTTTGAAAGCTTAGGTTGTTCTGAAAAAAAAAACCAATATATTGTTTTCCTGGGTAAACTAAAAGTCCCCCCGAGGAAAGGCCCCTAAAGTGAAACAGTGCAAAATGTTCAAAAACTGTCTGGCAATACAAGTTCCGCTTTGACCAAAGCAGCTGGCAGTGAAAGGGTTAACGCCACCACACTAGACACAGGCACCAGCATTTGTAAATCAGCCCTTGTATGCTTAGTACTTCCACCTCCAACATGTTTTACATATCATCCTCTTCCTAATTTTCGGGTATATTAGAACTCAAATATAAAAATACCATGCTTATTTATACAGTTACCAAGTTAGATTCAAAGTGGCTCATGTTAGAACTGTATGGGGGTAATTTATCAAACACCATTAACTCTTTAAAAATGTGTAACAGGCTAATGCTGTTATGCAATAAATGGCACTACAGTTGTCCAGATGCAATCGCCCATAGCAACCAATTAACAGATACTATTAATTGGCCGCTTGTACTAACATGGCACTCAGGTCATGCAATCAAAATCACCTGGTGCTCACTGGAAAAGGATAGTCAATCTCATACATCCAAACTCACAAAAGCTCCAGGGCACTGTTAAGCAGGGGAGGCAAAAGGGGCAGTATTAGGGGTCTACTGTATTGTGGTTCAGAAGTGGGAAGGGAGGCCACTTTCTTTCTTTTTTTTAAAGGAGAACTAAAGCCTAACTAAAGAATTAGGGCAGAAATGTTATACATTATGTTTTGGGCTTCTGTAGAAGCTCAAGGCAACCACAGCCTCAACCGAAGATTTAAACGGTTACCGACAAGTCAGAAAAAACAAGCAAAGATTTGTTTAATGGCTTACACACTATAATAAATACCGTATATACTCGAGTATAAGCCGAGT